>NW_016826320.1:360697-380357 GCF_001698545.2 Rhinopithecus bieti
AAATAAATAAATAAATAAATAAAATAAAAAAAAAATGAATTTCAATAACCCAGCAATCCCACACCTATGTATATATCTAAGAGAAATAAAACATCTGTTCACATAAAAACTTGTATATGAACATTCATAGCAGCACTATTGATAATAGTCTAAAAAGTGGAAATGATCTGAATGTCCATCAACTAATAAATGGAGAACAGATGAAGAAAATGTGGTAGATCTTATAATAAAGTGTTATTCAGCCAGTAAAAGGAGTAAAGTGCTGACACATGCTATAACGTGGATGCTATAACATGCTATTAGCCTTGAAAACATGCTAAGTGAAAGAAATAAGGCATGAAAGGCTACACATTTTATGATTCCACATATATAAAATATCTAGAATAGACAAATCCATAGAGACAGAATATAGATTAGTGATTGCCAGGGGTTGGTGGGAGGAAGAATGGAGAGTTTCTGCTAATGGATACGGGTGTTCTTTTTGGGGTCATCAGAATATTCTAAAATTAGACAACAGTGGTGGTTACACAGCTCTGTGAATATACGAAAAAATATGAAAAATCTCAAGAGGGTAAATTTTATGTGATTTATATCTTATGTAAAGCTGTTATTAAAAAATAATTTCTAAGTAGCAACGAGGCTACCAGGTTCTTGCGATGATAGTTCCAGCAGGAGCTGGTGATAGAGAAAGAAGTTTAAGGTGTGGCTGATGACCAGAACGGACCTTGTGGGGAACTTCTTAGTCTGGGGTAAGGGGGGCTTCCACAGTGGTGTTTGGTGGTAGCAGTGACTATGCGAGTCCCAAAAGTAAAGGAGAGAGCTCTTTATATATGAAGCTTTCCACAGTCTAGGTTCTCATTAGCTTGACATAGATAGTCAAGGGGGATAACCTACTGGTATACATACTAAGTAAAAGAGCCATATACACCATGGAATACTATGCAGCCAGAAAAAAGGATGACTTCATGATCTTTGCAGGAACATGTATGAAGCTGTAAACCACCATTCTCAGCAAACTAACACAGAAACAGAAAACCAAACACTGCATGTTCTCACTCATAAGTGGGAGTTGAACGAAGAGAACACATGGACACAGGGAGGGGAACATCACACCCCAGGGCCTGTCACAGGGTGGGAGGCAAAGCAAGGGAGAGCATTAAGACAAATACCTAATGCATGCAGGGCTTAATACCTAGATGATGGATTGATAGGTGCAGCAAACCACCATGGCATATGTATACTTATGTAACAAGCCCGCACCTCTGCACATGTATCTCAGAACTTACAGTAAAATTTAAAAAATAAAAGAATTAGGCCAGGCGCAGTGGCTCATGCCTGTAATCCCAGTACTTTGGGAGGCTGAGGTGGGTGGATCACGAGGTCAGGAGATCGAGACCATCCTGGCTAACACAGTGAAACACTGTCTCTACTAAAAATACAAAAAATTAGCCAGGTGTGGTGGTGGGTGCCTGTAGTCCCAGCTAGTCGGGAGGCTGAGGCAGGAGAATGATGTGAACCTGGGAGGCAGAGCGTGCAGTGAAACAAGATCGCACCACTGCACTCCAGTCTGGGCGACAGAGCGAGACTCTGTCTCGAGAAAAATAATAAATAAAATAAAGTAAAAGAAAATAAAAGAATTAAACTCAGACAACTTAAATTAATAAAATAAAATCTTTTTATCGTTGTCAATTCAGAATAATTTGATCAATTTAGATGAATTAAACAATCTGAAGATCTAAAAAAATGTAAAATTGACATTCTTCTTCAGTAGTTTGAACACAATGCACATTTTTTACTGAAATGCACCAGCTTTCCAGATAGCTCATTGCCCTATTAATATTCATGAAGAAATCAACTCTACAATTACTTTAAATACTTTGCATTATATATAATTATAATTTATTATAACTTATATTACCTAGAATTATAAATTACTTCATGCTTTATATTACTTATTTCCATGATTTATTTAATACTTGTGTTGGTGGAGACCTGTCTCTGAGCTCAGGAATTCACTCTCCTCTCCGAAATGCATGCTTTTGTGTACTCTTAGACAACCCTGAGAGACTAGGTACATATTTCTTCACTCAAACACGTTTAATAGAAGTTTCCATTCTTTTCCCAGAATTTTTTCCACTGTTCAAGCAATTAAGGCAAATAGCTAAAGAAAACTTTTTCAGTACTGGTGATTCCCAAAGAGAAGAGCAAGCCGGAAGACCCAGTGAGCATGAAGGTGGATGAGCAGTATCCATAAAAGTCGTGCCACACTGCCTGGACCTATTTCTTCCACTGTGTATGAATCACAAGTGCTTGCATATGTTACTGCACAGTGTGTTAAGTTTCAGTGAAGACAAAGGGTCTAGTGCCATATGTCAGCCAAAGACAATGTTTCCCATGGTGTCCACCCTTAATTATTAAACATGTTCTTCTAGAATCTCAGAACTATCCCAAAGGCCCAAAGGCCATATGTTCCACCTCCTAATGTAAGGCCTCAATCACATGACACCTATGCAATCACAAGGACTCAGCATCCCCCTGTGGTCCTCCTCTCAGCTCCTAAAAGCATCACCCTCATTCCACTGTTCCCACAGCACAGGGTTATAATGTGGGATGTGCTGTCAAAACAGTATTTCAGATCACAAAATAGTTACGTTCCCCAAAATCACAGTTCTATAAATCGTTAGCAAGCATCTTTTTATAAATTAATTCCTTGACCACTAGGCAAGACTCTCGTCCTATGGGGATTTTCTGAGCAAAAATTTTGTCCTATAGGAGTTTTCCTTAAAACATTTAAAGATGAGAATCAGCCCGGGGTTGCTAGCTAAGCTCAACACAGTCCTAATGAGCAGGTGCTGCTTCTCCCAACTGTTACCATTCCTCCATACCAATGTCGCTGAGAAGGTCAGCACACTGTCTTCAGCATGCGCTAATAAACCAAACCCAAGTTTGTCCAAGTCGAATAAGTCCCCATGTATGAATTGCTATACACTTGTCTCCACTGGTCTACAACATAGAAAATTGTGTCCTTATTTGCTGTAACCATCTGTTCACTACAATTAACTCTATACATGTACACACTACATGCTGGACTCAGATGTCTAAACCATACTTCTTTGGCCCATCTATCTCTCTTAATGTCAGTCTATAAAGGAGGATCCACAGAACGTTCACGTAATTCCTACAATTAACAAGGAGATGCAAGTCATGGCCAGGGACTAGTAAGTTCTGCTATAAACACACAATCACAGAGCAAGAAAGGATTTTGGCAGCTTATCGGCTCTTTCATCACCTCTCTGGCTTTTGAAAAGTGGAGTGTCTCAATCTCATCTCCAATTTCACAACAGATGCTATGGCTTTACCTATGATTCCTCCATGCAAATGTGACTATTCTATAGGCCCTTTGAATTTTTTCTGGAATCGCACAGATGTGAGTTTGAAATATGCCCCACTTTCCAGCTTTGTGACTTTGAAAGAGTTACTAATCTTTGGTAACTCTCTTTCTTCTAAGAAGAAGTACTATCTACCTGTCAAGTTTTTGAGGACCCAGTAATCTCTAGTACCATCTACCTGTCAAGGTTTTGAGGTTTTGAATGTTAGTGAGGTGAAATAATCTACTGGTACCATCTACCTGTCAAGGTTTTGAAGACCCAATAATCTCATCATGCTTTTAATGTTCCCAATACACAACCAGAACTGTATTAAGGGGCCACAAGATGTTATCTGTTGAATGCCCTTCTCACTCTGCCCCAGCCAGTGTCCTGGCTGAATCATCCCTGGCTCTGTTCTCCTTTTTGTCTCATGCATCCTCAACATGGCTTAACCCCCTCTATCAGAACCTTCTGGACTTGGTCATATGATAGCCCTTGAACATGGCCAGTAAGATGCAACACAAACTCACTCCAAATTCCCCTTCCTGCCTCATGGTCCACTTTGCACCCACAATTCAGCACCCTTGACACCAGCATTTTATGCCTCCAGGCCCCTTGCTCTTTATGCTCCAAATGCCATCTCCAAACTACAATTTACTATCTTCTCCCATTTTATGAAGGTCCACCACAAATGCATCCACAAAAGCTGTTAATGACCCTCTGTCATCACCCCTTAGAATGAATTATTGCTTCCACTTTGCATTCAAACCCATTGCATGTATCCCTTATTATTTCACTTATAAAGTCATATAATCGTTTATGAACTTAACTCCCCAATACAAACCAGACCATGAGCAAAGACACTCTTTTAGTACAGTACACATTTTTATCCCAATCGAGCTTAGGTCTGAAACATTGCAGAGACACAGGCAATGTTTGTAATACAAATGAGGAAGTACAAGGAGAGAATAGGAAGCCCAGCTCCTCCACCAGGCACCCTAGTTTAAGTCTCTGTACTGCCCCTTGCTGGCTGGGTGACTTTGGGCAAGTTATTGCACCTCACTAACATTCAGTTGCTTGTTACAACACTAGGATATTGATTGTACTTTCCCCGTGGGTTGCTATGAGGATTGTAATATTGAATTCCCTCCATGCATCATTTCACGCTGCATAGCATACAATGATTAACACATACCTGCTGTCACATTATAATGAAAATTGGAACCTCTAATTTTAAACCATCTCGTACTCTGCTGAATAATGAGCCAGTCCTCTTTGCTGAATACTCCTTGACAGTCCACAGAGGCTTAAGGCTTAGAAGCAAAGAACTTATTAAAATAGAAGGAGAGAATGAGAGAAAAGGGGAACAGTAACTGTTCACAGACAGCTCTCCTCTTCTGCCACTACGGCCGGTCAGAAACATGGCAAAGGTCTGGGTATGAAACTACAGAGCGTTTACATCCAAGTTCTAAGCCTCACCCATTCTCCTACTGTGAATCAGTTTGTTTGTTTGTTTGTTTGTTTGTTTGTTTGAGACAAAGTCTCGCTCTGTTGCCCAGGCTAGAGTGCACTGGCATGATCTTGGCTTACCGCAAACTCTGCCCTCCCCCCTCCCTAGTTCAAGCCATTCTCCTGCCTCAGTCTCCCCAGTAGCTGGGATTACAGGCGCGTGCCACCATGCCAGGCTAATTTTGTATTTTCAGTAGAGATGAGGTTTCACCATGTTGACCAGGCTGGTCTCGAACTCCTGACCTCAGGTGATCCATCTACCTTGGTCTCTCAAAGTGCTGGGATTACAGGTGTGAGCCACTGTGCCTGGCCTGTGAATAGGTTTTAAAAGAATTACATATGATTCCTCTGTTCATTTTCCCATCTATGAAATCTACAGCTGTCATATTTCCCAGAACCATGGGGATACACATTTTCATTAGCTGCCTGCCATGAAGTTAGATTAAGAAGACATCAATGATTTTTTCTAATCAAAGTCATAAAGTCAAGTGGTTTCAAATAACAATCTCCACTATATATATGTTAAAGAGAAAAACAGCACCCATATTGCAGCCTGGGTGCCCATAATCTTCTAATACCAGCAATAAATCTTTCTGCCAAGGCTAAATCATTTATAAACTTGTTAACACAGCTCAAGTCTCTAATGCTATATCACTAGATTTCTTATTTAATCAAATTATTTTAAAATGTGTATTTGCAATACTGAGTGATTCACAGGTTTATCTTATGAAACACTATCCCAGTGTCCCATTGGACACAAATAATTTGAAGGCAATTTCCCCTTGTTAAGGGTAAAAACTCTGATTAGACTAACCTCTGACAGCTAGTTACTGAGATCACAGAAAGAATGCAGCCACTAGCCAATAAACAAGTACTAAGACCTTCCAGGTGGACTGTCTCAGGTGACCTCCAAAGGTTAATTCATGTAGAAAGGATACTGGCGTTACAACCAGAAACCAACAAGTTATGCCCTCCTTTTGAAAAGTATTAGATTCCAGGATGGATTATCCAGTCAACCAAAGAAAGGGTAAATATAAGGTAACCAGCTCTCCAGAGCATGTTCTCTCACCCAGTTTAATGGGAAGCTATGTGGTTTGGAAGCAACTTCTACAGTTACAGAATGTTAAACAAGATATTCATTGTTTTACCCCACCATGAAACAACAAGCCCAAACAGCTAACTCCAGGAACGTTTTCTGAGGCTGTGTGCACATCAAGAAACAAGAAACAAAATAGGGTGCTGAAAACACCCACATGTTACAGCATTTCTGTCCTTCCTGAGGATGGGAATAACATTAGAAATAACTTCCAGAAAAACAGACTCTCCAGAGATCCAAAATTCCCCAGAAATCTCACCATTTGGACTGACATATATACTCTGGAAAAATTGTTCCTATCATCCAGTAGCCATGAATTCTAACTTAGGGTTTTCTAAACTTTCCATTCAAAAGGCAGCACCTTTCTTAATTTTAAGCAATGTTTAAAGTCCAAAGCCCCAGGACAACATTTCTTCTGAGCCTGTGTCAGCTTCAGTCAGCCTCACTGAACTGAATGATGTATAATCAAAGCCAATGGGATTCTGAAGGAGAGAGAAAGTGAGAAGAATACTAGACTCAAACCTGAACAGAGCTGAGTCAATTACAGAAAAGTCCTGGCAAAGTAACTTCAGCCCCATGAGGTGCTGTTTCTCTGGGGGTAAATAAGGATACTGACAGCCCCCTGTCTCTCGGGGCATTTGCAAGGAGTGAATGAGCTAATATGTACAAAGGGTGTTCAGAATGCAGGGTGCACAGCTAATGGTCAATAACATGAATTAATCTCCATGCCCTTTTAAATGGAGGGACTTCAAATAGGCTGGATTCTCTTCCATATCACATATTACTCCTTACCATCGATATTAGCCATACAGAAGGCATATGCAGGTAAACAATGTCTGTAAGAGAGGCCACCAACTCATCCACAGTGAGCAGATGCAGACAGGTGTATTGTATAAGGTCACGAGTGGTCAGCAGAGAAAAGGACTCACAGGCCAGCAGAAACAACAAGACGATGAATATCTAGGACCTGTCTTTACCCATCAGGAATAAAAGAAACTTGGGTTTCCAATTTACCATGAATGATGATGATGGTACTACAGGTCCTCTGCCTTATGTAGTCAGAGAAGTAGACATGGAGGAAAGACTTTGTTAGAAACGAAAGAAAGTGAACATGGTTAAAATGACAACAACAAATTAGCTCTGTCTCAGAGGATTCCACATGCACAAGAGCAGTATTTGTCCAAACACAAACATTTTCCCGGTGGCAATTACTTACTGCTAAGTCCAGCAGAGGCAGTGATACTAATTTATAATGTGTGAAATAAAGAAAAGATAACACAGGCTTTTAAAAGGCTGGCCAGTGGGAATAGTCACATAAAGATCCCAGCCTAGATTTATCAAAAATTACAATAATTAGGCCTAGAAAAGTAGAAAACTAGAATTATTTTCTCAAACATAAAACAGACTGCCCTCGTGTCAGCACTCAAATCCAGTGAGAATTGAATATATTTCTGTTTTGGGAAAAAACCAACACTGATTTTATCTTTAATAAAAGGAGTTATAAATATTGAGAAAATGTTTTGATTTGTATAAATGCATCAAATATCAAATTTAAGTCTTAAATATTTATTGGATATGTAAAGTATGGATAGCACTGGACATTTTTTTAAATTATTCAAAGAAATTTTAACAGGTATTAAGGAACTCAAAACCAAATTAGAAAAGAAGAAACATATATAGGTTAATGTATACGAACTGATAAAATATCAGGTTTAAAATCATAAAACATCTGTAAGTTTAACACAAATTTGAAACGTTTATATGAAGAGAATGTATGAAAATGATATTAAATGATATTAGCCCAAGTATTAGCCCAATGCAAGCAGATGGATTTCAAACAGGTCTTTCAGTAAAAGTTAGACAGTTATTACCATGGAATTTGAATAATGGAAAATTAAGAGATTCTAGAATGAGGAATGTATTCTATCAAATTTCTCAGAGAATAAACACTGTTCCAGAGTTTCTTAGCTTCAGCGTGACTGTCGTTTTGGACAGGATACATGTTTGTTGTGGATCTCTCCTGTACAGTGAAGGATGCTCAGCAGTATTGCCTGCTGCTTTTCATGAGATGTCCGTAGCACAAGAAACAGTCTTGACAGTCAAAATGATGTTTCTGAATATTGACAAATGTCCCCTTACAGAGGAGGAGAGGACAGAATTGCTCTCTCTTCCATTAAGGACCACTGCTATATACAAAGATACAACCTAAAAAAAAAAGAGTATGTAAGTAGACTAAACTTTTAAAAAGAGAATATTGTGATTTTAGTTTCCATATTTTGATTTTCTTCTCCACCTACTGTGCTAATATGATCTTACAGAAAGTGCTACACATAGTAATCAAAACTGCATCCTGAATTGGTACAACACAATTTCAACAACACAATTTCAACACAAACATGGGTTTCAAAAATCAGTTATATAACGCGTACCAGATAAATAGGCTTCCGTTTCCACAGTAATAAGGACAGCACAGTTTGGTAAACGAAGTGAACATTGAAATTTAGCCCTCATTTAGCACATTTCCAAAACTTAAACAGGAATCACAAACCTCCAAGAGAAGTGTATTTTGGTCCCATAAGCTACCTGGCTGCATTCACTTTGCTTTGCTCATGACAACAGAATTACCAGCCAAGCACACACCTGTGGAAGAGGGTCTATACCTTCACAGGGATCAGCAATAAAGAATAGAGGAAAAAGAACTTCCTCAGTCCCCAGCTATCCTCCCTATCTCTTACCCTCGTGCTGCTAGGTCAACTAACCCATTCCTTATCAGTTGATGCAGTAGCCTGCCAGATTCCTTTAAGCTCTGGATGGTGAGTACCTAGCACAAAAGTCACTTAAGGAAAAAGAAGAGTTTGTAGTCCTGCCTCACCACCATCACCATCATTATCATCACCATCTCTACCACCATCACCACCACTACCACTACCATGACCACCATCATCATCGTCAACACCACCACTATGACTTTTACCATCACTGCCACCATCACTACCACCACCATCATCACCATCACCATCACTACCAACACCAACACCACAACTACCACATTACCAATACCACCACTATGACCATCACCACTACCATCACAACACACCACAATCACTACCACCATCATCACCACTATCATCACCACCACCATTGTCACCACCATCTTCAACATCATTATCACCACCACCATCACTGCAATCACCAACACCACCACCACCATTACCACCACCACCATTGCCACCATCACCATTACAGCTAGCTAGAAGTCTCACTCTCCACAGCTTGGAATACTATAACCCTGCATTGGGCTCCAGCACAATCAAACTTCTCCTTGAACATAATCCACTAAGGCACTCCAGCTCACACTTCTTAACTCCACTAGACTTTTCTACTTCTGGCACTTTTACAATCCAGAACTTTCTGAAGTCATTATCTTGATCTGGGATATCCTCTACACACAGATTCTTAGGTTACCAACTTATTAAGTCAAATTTGAAACACAATGAATATGCAGTAAATACTGAATTGCTCACAAATTACAGAAATTCCCTCCATGATATGAAACAAGCTTTCCAGTGAATGGGCATCTATTGATTTAACTCCTACATCGTGCTTAGTAGGTGCAGGCATGGTACTATTTTATATTATCAATGTATATATCCTCATAACAGCACAATACAATGGTTACTATTATTATCCTCCTTTTTCATATGAAGAAACTGAGGCAAAGGGACATTAAGAAAGGTGTTCAACTTCACAGAACTGAAATTTGAATCCAGGCAGCAGTCTTGCCATGATCGCTGAACCACTCTATTGTGTAGCCACTCTACACTGAAAACAGTTTCAAAACAAATTTCAAGTTATACATTTTTTAAAAGTCATAGAGTCTAAGAGATAGCCAGTGATTTTCTAACAACAGAATCCTATTTTAAGAGCCTCAAGCCCAGCCTCCCTCTCTTCTGAGAGCACACTGAAGAAAATCTGGAGCCATTTTAAACACAGTTTAAAAATCACTGATTTTACGGCAAATATTTGTTTTTCACAGGCATGGAAACTAAAACCAGAGGAAGGTAGTAGTTTACCCAAGTAACACTGAATTAGTTGGCGGCAGAGTTGGAACTAAAACCCTTGAGTCCTGATGCCAAGTGGATGACTTTCAGTTATCCCTTGGCACCCTGGCTAGCATTAAATAGATTTTCTACAGAAAGGTGCAGTTTCATATCTACCAGGTAAGAAACATGGTTGATGACAGATGAAAATGATTCACTAGAAAAGCCAAAAGATAATCATTCACCCAAACACGCCTCTCAGTAAACCTTCAGAATCTAATATCCCACAGTGCAATTTGGGATTCAGGCTGTACCTCTCATCTAAGGAGTGCAAAGCCCTTCTCAGGCAACCCTGGGCCACTAAGTTACTGGCCAGTTAGCAACAAAGAAACCATGTAACAAAAATTGTACTCATCTGGTAGGCTGAGTTCACGGCCAAGCCAGAACCAAAACTCCACCTCCCTCTGTACATCCACCTGTGATCCGGTGCACGCCCCCGCCCCAGCCCCGGGCTTCCCCTCCCCACCTACACCTGTGAGAGGACCTTTACCTGCCCATGCGGGAAGCTCCTCAGCTGTTTCTCCTCTGTAACTGATTTACTGGCTGACCTTCAGACCCTCTTAAACCTTTGCATGACTAAGTTTCTCCCTGTGCAAAATTACACTTCTCTCTCTGAGGAGGTGTTGAGAATGATTAAATGAAACTGGCCACAGAGTGAGAGCTCCTCAGACACGAGGCATTAGATCTGGGGGGCTGTGTTGTCCGCGGGGTGCTTTCTGGGGATCATTCATGCAGATACCCAAATCAAAGCCTCCAGGTAAAGAAAACAACTTTGGAAAACTCTGTGATTTTAACAAACACATAACAACCCCCTCCCCGTTCTCTGGTTTCATATTAAGATTAAGTAAATCTTTTACTGAGGGCTTTTTCTATATCTAGGCACAATGCAACCCTAATAAAAAAATTTATGTGTCTTCTATGAAAATACCTATAAAATAATTCGATGGGAGAAAATCTCTTTTAACTCTTGTTTTACCACGAGAATTTCTTTTTTAGAGACTGTTAATTAAAAGGTAACACAAAAGTTTCATTTCTCAGTACCTTTAATTTGTTTTTATTAAATTAAAGAAAGGGTATACATAACAGATAAGCATACACCTACACCTATAATAACTGGGAAAAAAATCATATAATCATGTAGGTCTATTAAGAAAGTTAAAAATTAAATATAACAATGCACTCCAGAAGGATACTGAGATCTTATTAAAAAATAGAGTATGTATGACTAATAAATTTTCATTCTCATTACCATGCTCCAAATAGTTATTTCCTTTCTTAATTCACCTTTTGCAAGCATTTTGTTCCATTTTCCTGGGGCTGTTTTACCGGGTGACTTCCCGGGGCATTCAACAGTCAATCTCTGTAGGATTGGGATTTTCATTTCACTTGTCTTTAATCTTGCAAAGCATTCAGGCTACTCTTTTCACAGATATAAATAAGTAAATACAACAATCTTCAGGTACAGAAAAAAGACATTCTTCAGGGACAAGGATAAAGGTGCAAGCCATCATCCTCAGCAAACACACACAGGAACAGAAAACCAAACACTGCATGTTCTCACTCATAAGTGGCAGTTGAACATTGAAAACACATGGACACAGAGAGGGGCACATTGCACACTGGGGCCTGTTAGGAGGTGGCGGGTGAGGGGAGGAATCTTAGAGGGTAGGTCAATAGTGCAGCAAACCGCCATGGCCCACGTATACCTACATAACAAACCTGCACATTCTGCATAGGTACCCCATTTTTTTTAGAAGAAATGAAGAAAAGAGAACATTTTTTAAAAGAATAAAAGCAGAAAAAAAGACATTCAAGCCACCTACATTTCCACAACAGAGCCTTCTCTATCTACTCACTATATTTATTCCTGAGTTATAGCAAATGACAACTTCCATCTGGACTTTTTTTAAATAAAGGCATTTCTCATTTCATCTTGTGATAATTTTAAAAACTATGTATACTGTGTAACCTAAATAAAATAAGATTATAGCACCCCTCCAAAAATTACTGTCAACTCCCACACATACTAAGCTAGTGGATCTACCCCAGGCAAAAGAAACAGGGTCAGATGCTGCCTAATGGAAGGGTAGAAATCAAATGGCATGTCTTTAGCCTGTTCTTTGCTATGCCACTGGTTATCTGTAGAGTCTCTAGAGTTTAATAAGTCTTCTTAATTGGACACCATTTAGCTCAACCCCGGGGTCAAGTAAACAGATAGGAAGCAAGTTTTCCATGTGTATTCTGTTCCTTATCTGCACAGTGGCTGCCCTCTGAACTCAGCCTCATCAGAGGCTATGTGTTTCAGCCCATATGCAAGCGATGTGCATGCTGCCTGAAGTGGAAGCAAAAGTGTGTTGTTAGTTGCACACCCATAGAGCACACCTGAGCCTCCCTATACAATGCCCAACTAGAATAGGCTGAGCACTTCCCTCCTGTCACTTGTAGACTGATAGTCCAGTCCCGTCATTACCGGGTCTCACCCACTGCCAGAAGGATGGCTCATCCCCAGTCCCATGAACTCAGTTGTGCTCATGAGATACCAATAAGGAAGGGATGAAAGGAGAAAAATAAAAATTAATCTTGTATCCACAAAACATAAAAACTCACATTAAGTATGCCATCATGATTATAAAATATCACCACTTATCACCTATAGGAGGGTAAACTAAGGCTAGTTAAGGGCAAATGATATTGTGACTGTCTGTACTAGGGCATTTGTTTAGAATGAGATAGAAGATCTTAGCTAAATCCATGCAAAGTGTTCCCTGAAATGAACATTCAGTCTCCTCCAGGAAGGTGATTCCCCATCTCAGTAAAACATGGGTAGAAAAATCAGTCTTCTCCTGGGTTACAGAATCCTCTTTCCTTTCTCCCTTCCCCTTCTGCTTGTCCTAATTAAGCCCTAGAAAATTAACTGTATAAAGACAAAATGTAGTCTACCACTTATTAGATTATCCTATACCTAAAAGACTATGCATGAAGATCTTCGTAATTATTTCCTTGATTGACTTACAATATTCTTCAAACTCTCAGATCAGGACTCCATATAAAATAAATTATAAACTATTTTTATTGTTATTCCTCTACTACTTCATTATTTTTTTTACATGGAACAGTCCCCCTGTTTCAGATAAGGCTGAGAAACTCTTATCTGAAACGCGTGGGGCCAGAACCGATTCAGATTTTGCAATTTTGTTTTTTTTTTTTTGGATTTTGGGATATTGGCATATACATAATTGGCATATACATATTACGTTATCATGGGGATAGAACCCAAAGAGATTTCATCTTGAAATCTCTTTATGTTTAAATATACCTTATACACATAGCCTGAAGGTGATTTATACAATATGTTTAATAATTTTATACATGAAACAATGTTTTGACAGCATTTTGACTACAATCCATCAAACGAGGTCAGGTGTAGAATTTTCCACCTTGTGGTATCATGTTGGCACTCAAAAAGGTTTCAGATTTTGGATCACTTTAGACTTTAGTTTTTTAGATTAGAGATGCTCAACCCGCATTTTCTTGTATAAAGATACTTCATTACCACGGCAAAGCATTCCTGTACCATCCATTAACAATCTCCAGTGTTTCATCCATAAAGTTTACCATTCCATATTTCCCATCCAGTGAAATGTACGCATCACAAGTATTGGCAGGAGATAAAACAAAATCATCACTCCCAGCTATGGGTACAAAGTCAGGTGGCCAGGCATTGGGCTCCTAGCAGTCAAGATTGAAGGAGACATTGGGGACGGTGGGCAGGTCCTCAGGAAAACCGGAAATAAAATTATCCAGTGACACGACAGTGGCCAAAAACATTTCGCAAATTGTCATGCAAATGGTTTACAGAAGGAGAATGGGCATTACTTAAACACAGGCCACTACAACAGCAAACGTAACCATCTACACTAGATATATATGGCACTAATCAGAAATAAGGATGTTAGAAGGAGAAGAATCAGAAATAACACACCTGGATTCTGAGCCTTTGGAAAGATTTTGAAAGTTTAGGCAAAGAGCATCCAAGGCTTCAATGGTATGTACAGAATACTGAGCAAGATGGAACTAGGAGTCACATACATGGGCTGTTACACACTGATATATCGGACAAAGCCTTCTGGTATATTCCAAGAAGACTATATAACAATAGGACCTTAAGATTTAAAATAGTATTAATTGAAAAGAATAAGGCCTGCTGGGGACTAAAAGGGGGTAAAAGAAGACAGGTTTAGAAGAAAGGGAAAGAAAGAATGCTTGAAATCACTGCATAAATTAGTAAGTTTACATATGTGTTTACCCTGTTGAGTATCCACAGTTACAGGATAGGGAAGACAAGTGATAGCAGATATTATGTGACAATGTTTTTGTTATACATAGACAACAAAACTCCATTTGCTCAATAAAGTCAGATTACAGAGCCATAATAATGTACATATTTCTGAAACATTCCTGTATTTTGAGTTTCCCAAAAAGCCTAGCATTTATAAAGTTTATCACTGGTCCTTTCAACAAATTTCACTGAACGTAAGGCAGGTGTGTATCAAAATAGGTATATAAAATCTCTGTAAAGTAAATAAAAACTCATCAAAGAAGTTGGAACAGAACATTTACTAACTTCTTCAATTGGGGAGGATCTGATTCATAATTGTCATCTGTCTTTCTTGACTAACAAGTGAGAGCTAAAAGGATACCCAACCCTTTTGTCACGGTGAAATAAAATCTCTTATGTAATTATTTTAGAAAACACATACTACATGTATAAACAGATGTTATTATAATCATCACATTTCATCTTAATAATATTTGAGGCTTTAAAGAATACCATTGAACAACATTAATTTCCTTTACAATAAATGAAGCATAAGACATGGAAAACTACTTGGCTGCATTCAAGATCTAGCAATTCAACTATAAAGAAAAATTACTTTCATCAAAGATGACAGTTTTCTCTAGCTCTTCCTACTGATGCCTATGCAATAGAGTCTCACTAAATGAGCATTAAATAAAAAGATGTCCATTTGATCTTCGGACAAAGATCAGATTTGATGACACAGATCTACATCCAGTGGTCTGATTGTGGATCCTGCATAAATAGATGGAAATAAGTTCACTTTCAAATATTTAGGCATCATTGGCAGGATTGATGCTTCTGCTTTCTACCAGTCATAACATGAAAACAGCGGCAATGACCTTTGCTAGAAATCTTCATGCAAATGCAACAAGAAACTCACCCAAAACATTAGCAGAACCTACCAGATCTATTGATTAGAAGAAAATATCAACCATAGGTATCGTTCACAACTAAGAGAAGAAAAGCGTTAGTCATTTTTCCTAGTAGCACAGCATGGGCTTTTGAGTTGGCAAAAATGGGAATAAATCCCAGCTTCATGACTCTACCCTGGGAAAGTGACATACTTCTGTGTCTCAGCTTTATCTGTTAAATGGGACTAAGAGCCCATTACCTTGTAGGGTTCACAAGATGACTGATTGAAATAACATATGTAAAATACCTAGGACAGTGCCTGCATATAGTATGTCCACTATAAATATCACTCCCTTTCATAGGTGACTGCTCTAAAAATATTATGCTATTTCATAGATGGGTCTCAATTATGTTGTGATTCATTGCCTCCCAAAGATCAATCTCCCTGACACAAAGGGAAGATCCCGTCACCATGAAACAGAATGGATACTGAAGCATACAGGCATTTGACTCAAAGTAATCAAAACGTTGCATTTTTCACTAAGTCAACTATTACCAAGTGCTTCTCGTGGATAGTTATTTTAAGATGCAGTTTTCCAGAAATACTGCTTTCTTAAAAAAAGTTTCATAACAGAAAGGAAAAAGTCTTTGGCCAATTTAGAAGAAGCTTTGTACCATTCCTGGGAACTGCTCAGCATCTGGGGTTGCTGGATTTTAAGATGGAGTTCTCCTATCTAATAAAGCTGCTATGATCATTGAACACAGACACATGTAAGATGTGTCGGGCCTTGGGGACGTAAAATGATAGCACGAGGAGGGACAGGAATCTAAATGCTCTGTCGCACACACCAGAGTACAAATAATTATCAAAGAATGCTTAGGGGAATTTAATTTAACTCTGCATGTAATGAAAGATGAAAAATCATCTTTTCCATTAACATTAATGGCATTAAAATCAGTATTTTATAATTTTCTCAACCTATTTTTTTTTCTTTCAACTGGCGAAGTGTCAAAAGGCAATAAAGAGAAAAAAAGTACTTCCAGATGGTTGGTCTAAGCAAATTGCGTGGAATTTTCCTTTAAATAAAATGGAAAATACAGGCAATAGAAGTCCTGCTGAACACCTATCAAATCAAAATGACTACTGTCTGCAGCGCTGTAATTCACTCACTGGTTTAAGGCCTCACTCTATTTCAAAAAGTTTCCCAAATTCGTATAATGTTCTGCAGTGCTAGAGCTGGCATCAGATCTCTGATGTAGCTGAAACATGCAGACCGTGAAATCTTCCATTGTTGGACAACTTTCTTATTTGGAACATAGTTGAGAAAGCTGAGCAGCCAAAAAATAAAATAAAATCAATTGTCCTTTCAAAGGCAGCTTTAAAGCCGCACTCACTCAGCTCAATAAACTCTGTGTTTCAGAGGTAACCTCAAAAAGAAAACACTTTCAATTTGTTGTTCCGAGTGTACATTTTACACTAAACCCTGTGCTACTTGGAGAGATACTGGTCAAAATTATGGCAGTGGGTCATCAGATGAGGAATTCTCTCTCAAAACCCTTCTAGATAAACTGACTCTCCATTTCCCCAACCTTTACTCAAGAGATTGGATTTTATGTGGTCTATCCTTTCACTCTAAAACTCATTAGTACACAAATGAGGAGAAAAAGTGTTGAGAATTGGAGAGGTGGGAGGTCAGGGAAGACAGAGGGTCACTGGTGCAGTGGACTGTCCACTCTAACCCATTTCTGATCACTGGTAACCACAGAATGAACCCCAAAGCCATCGCCCATCAAAAGGCAGGTCCGACACTTCCCAGCAATTAGATCCAGGTGGAGGTGAGCCTCTCTGGGACAAAAAGGGCAGAGCCAGGCAGCCAGGTAGCCAGGGTAGACAGGGCCTGCCTCCCTCACCCCCACCTCAGAGCCTCTCACCTGCAAACGGTACAAGCAGCTGGTGTAAGGTCAGGAATATTGTCAAAGGCAACACGAAAATTATAGTGCATCAAGTTCAAGACCTGGACTTCACACATTTATGGCTACATAAATTCACACAAAGTCTTTATGAATTTGTCATTGCTTTTAATTTAGTAAGATACCTTCAAAGCAGGAGTTCAAAACCAGGGACAATTTTACTTCCCCTCCTCAGGAACATTTGGCAACGCCTGGAGACAATTTTGGTTACCACAATGAGGGGACACTACTGGCATCCGTCGACAGAGGCCAGTGATGCTGATAAATTTCTTATAATGTGCTACCCCCACCTCAAGAAGGGATTATCCAACACAAATTATCAATAGTGCCAAGGTTGAAAAACTCTGCTTTACACTGAAAAAAAGAAAGATGCAATTTAAGTAGCATTATGTTCTGTAAGTAGAAAAGAAGTTGGTAAGACCAGAATCTCTTACCACTGAAATGTTTCTCGGCTACTAAAATAGGGAGCCTGGTACAGTCATTGAACAGCTTTCTAATTTGCTTTTATATCCTACACAGATTTTCTCTTTATTCTGCCATGCAAAAAATAAATAAATAAATAAATAAGAGAGGCAATTTATAGCAAGCATTTGAATTCTCTGCTGTATTATTTTAAGATGCTGCTGCTTTTACATTTTGCCCATAAGAAGTTTTACTAGAATAAATAAAACCAGTTGGACACAATCCACAGAAAATTGTTTTCCGAAGAATTTTTTTTAACATTATAAGCTGTAACCCTTAATTAAATATGTGATTCCACTGGATTTTATATGTAGAATATATTTACCATATCTACGTGTGCACATTATCCACTTTACTAACTTTTCAAAAATTTCTCACATAAATCTGGATTTTTAAGCCTTAAATGGGATCCCAGTTTGTACACTTTTCTTCTCAACTATCCATATCTTTTGATAGTGAATAGACCAGTCCTCAGTTATTCCTTAGCACCTCCTATATTTGCAATGCAGGACCCAATGATTACTTCTATTACTACTGGTAGTTCTCAAAGTTACAAGGAAAATGAACGATCATGAAGGTTCAATTCACCTGATTCCATAATCACATTCTTGGCTCTTGAGACATTCGCCCCGTCACTTCTGTGCCTTGTCTTTATCACCACAAATCCTCAGATCGGCACATCCCTTGCCCATCAGCCACTCTGCTTAACAACTCCATTTTTACATTTATTAAATCTTTCCTGTCATAGTCAGTTTGGACTCCTATGATAAATTACCATATACCAAGTGGCTTGAACAAGAGAAATGTATTTCTCACTGTTTAGAAAGCTGGAAAGCTCACGATCACAGCGCCAGCAGATGTATGTCTAAGGGAGCTCCTTTCCTGGTTTGGAGGTGGTGTCACCTTTTGTATCCTCACATGGCAGAGAACAGAGCACAAGAGCAAGCTCTCCAGTGTCTCTTTTTTTTTTTTTTTCTGTGTGAAACTCTAGACACATTTGTTTTTCTTTTCTTTTTTGTTTGAGACGGAGTCTTGCTCTGTCGCCCAGGCTGGAGTGCAGTGGCACGATCTCGGCTCACTGCAAGCTCCGCACCCTGGGTTCACGCCATTCTCCTGCCTCAGCCTCCTGAGTAGCTGGGACTACAGGCACCCACCACCACACCGGCTAATTTTTTGTATTTTTAGTAGAGATGGGGTTTCACCGTGTTAGCCAGGATGGTCTCGATCTCCTGACCTCATGATCCGCCCACCTCAGCCTCCCAAAATGCTGGGATTACAGGCGTGAGCCACCACACCCGGCCCAGTGTCTCTCCTTATAAAGGCACTGATCCCTTGAGAGCTTGTTTGGAGGTTCTAGCAGGGGAGCGCAGCTACTCGTATACCCTTGACCGAAGACCGGTCCTCCTCTAGCGAGGATGGTCGTCCTCTTCGACCGAGCGCGCAGCTTCGGGAGGGACGCACATGGAATGGTGAGGGAGGAAGGGGACACCCACCTAGCCAGCCAGATCAGCCGAATCAACCCTGGCGATCAATGGGGTGACAGATGTCGCAGCCAGATCACCCTCACATCCATCCCCATCAAGCTACCAATGAGTTTCTTCACAGAATTGGAAAAAGCTGCTTTAAAGTTCATATGGAACCAAAAAAGAGCCCGCATTGCCAAGACAATCCTAAGTCAAAAGGACAAAGCTGGAGGTGTCACGCTACCTGACTTCAAACTATACTACAAGGCTACAGTCACCAAAACAGCATGGTACTGGTACCAAAACAGAGATATAGACCAATGGAACAGAACAGAGTCCTCAGAAATAATACCACACATCTACAGCCATCTGATCTTTGACAAACCTGAGAGAAACAAGAAATGGGGAAAGGATTCCCTATTTAATAAAGGGTGCTGGGAAAATTGGCTAGCCATAAGTAGAAAGCTGAAACTGGATCC
>NW_016826320.1:381571-483547 GCF_001698545.2 Rhinopithecus bieti
AAAAAAAAAAAAAAAAAAAAAAAAAAAAAAAAAAAAAAACCTAATCACGTCTCAAAGGTCCACCTTATAATATTATCAAACTGGGTGTTAGGATTTCAACATACTCATCTTAAGAGGACATGAACATTCAGTCCATAATACTTCCTATATGCAAAGTAGAGCAAAATAAGGGCAAATACTACATTTTCAAAGTTATTTGCCTCAGTAGCATCAGCATTTGGTTCCAGCTGTAATCCTCAGCCCCTCTCCCATGATAGTAATCAAAGGTTTGCCATTTGCTGGAAATTCCTGCCCTGCAAAAGGAGTGTTCTTCACCCTCTACATCTGACAACTGCCCTCCACAGTTCACAAATACTGATGGCGCACTAAACCATAAGCTCTGTAGGAACAGGAACTCTGACATATACGTATTTATGCCCCCAGAGAGTAATCAAATTGTACTACGTATACTCCTGGTGCTGATGAGGACCAGTAATGAGATAGATACAATGTATCCAGAGACATCTGTTGGTGCTAAGGAGGGCTCAGGCAGGTAATAGGCATCCTAGCCATTTAGGACAAAGTAAAGGACAAATAGATCTTCTCTAATTTCAGTCATTTATTTTTTTCTGCTAGCTTTCAGGTTGATGTGTTCTTTCTTTCCTAGTTCCTTTAGGTACAAAGTTAGATTGTTAATTTGAAACCTTTCTAACTTCTTGATGAAAGTGTCTTGGGGCTATATGCTTTCCTCTTAACACTGCTTTGGCTGCTCCCAGAGATTTTGGTAAGTTGTGTCCTCATTTTTATTGATTTCAAAGAATTTTTTTTTAATTCTGCCTTAATTTCTGTGTTCACCTAGGAGTTATTCAGGAGTAAGTAGTTCAATATCCATGTACTTGCATAGTTTTGGAAGATCTTGGTATTAATTTCTATTTTTATTGCACTGTGGTGTGAGAGTGTCCTTGGTATGATTTCCATGTTTTTGAATTTATTGAGGCTTGCTTTGTGACCAAGCATGTGGTCAATCTTAGAAGACTGTGTGCAGAAGAGAAAAATGTACATTGTGTGGTTGTTGGGTGGAGTGTTCTGCAGATTCTATAGAAAATGTTTCGGCCAGAGTGTGTGCCTCACTTAGAAAGGAAGGGGAAAGATAGAGGAAGGGCAGTGCAAACTCATGTTCAGCGGTCATGGTCAGTGAGGCAAAACTGCATCTCTGAGCTCAGGATCAAAGAGGAAGAGGCAATGATGGTCTAGAATGCTGATTACCCAGTTGTTGCATTTCCTACGTACAGGTTTTAAACATGCACACATCTGTCAACCTCTTCTGATGGTGTGCAAACCTAAGGAGCCACAGATGGGCCCTGATAAAGTCCTGAGATAAAATAGGGGGCTTTATCCTAGGGCCTGCATACACACACAAGTACATGGCAAATTTAACATTTCATAAATGACATCCCAATGACTCCTGTTTATCATCTGGGAGCATTTCATTTTTTTCTCAAGAATCATTGTATGACAAGATATGGCAAAGCTCAAATTAAATCAACACAACTAATAACCAACAAAAACAAGTCAAGTTTCAGAAGGGCAAATTAAGAACAAGTTTTGTTTGTCTGTGGTGTCACACAGAGAAAAGTTATGTCTAGAGTAGATACTCTTTGATGTACATCCCAAAAGCTCTATTAGCACATCTGCAGCCAAACCACTGGTTTCAGGCTGTGTACTGTTGGGCCCCTCGGTGGCCATATTGGTTCCAGATGGAGTTCAAATAACATAAAGGCCTTTGTTCCAGGGCTGAACTATTTCATTTCTCCACTGGTAACTTGCACACAGTGTTCCATCATGAACGATGTGCAATGCACAGGGGTGATTCAAAAAATGCACCAGAGAGACTGCTAAAACTCATGGAAGCCCCCGCTTTTAAGTGATAGCAGCAGCATTTGCCAACAGAGTGGTGCTGGTGGGCTGTATTACATTCCATCTTTGTTTATGCAACACCCCTGGAATAAAAAGTTAGGCATTTACCATTATAATTTACCTTATAGTATTTGTCAATACCTGTAATGCACAAAAGAATTATGGTAGTTGCACTCATAGAAGAGGAAAATGAGACACAGGGTGCCTTTTTGACTTGCACAGGGTTACTCATATGCTGGAGAGAAGGGGAAATATTAAATATCTTACATCAAATACCTAAGGGCAGACTTAAGGATTTCTAATCCACTGCTGCTGACTGCTGGTATTTTAAGAAGGGAACTTTCAAAGAAGAATGAATGTTGTCAGAAACATGATTCCTAACATAAGGAAGCAATGACTGGGGGCTGGGAGACAGCCTATATAGCTCTTGTAAGAGTATTTCGAGCCCTTTAGAAAATAGGAAGGCTCTCTGACAATCTTACTTGTAACCAGGCTTCTGCTATGTCCAGAACAACAGGGTTAGAATTCATGGCCTCACCAGGCACGGTGGTTCACGTTTGCAATCCCAATACTTTGGGAGGGCAGAGGCAGGTAGATCACAAGGTCAGGAGTTTGAGACCAGCCTGGCCAATATGGTGAAACCCTGTCTCTACTTAAAAAAATATAAAAAATTAGCCAGGCATGGTGGCTTGCACCTGTAGTCCCAGCTACTTGGGAGGCTGAGGCAGGAGAATCGCTTGAACCCTGGAGGTGGAGGTTGCAGTGAGTTGAGATCATGCCACTGCACTCCAGCCTGGGTGACAGAGCGAGACTTTGTCTCAAAACAAACAAACAAAAAGAATTCATGGCCACATTTCCCAAATCTTAATACTTCTGCAAACTCACTGCCTATTTCAGGGCCATTTCTTTTGAACTTATTTCTTCCCCTACCCACATAATCAATGTTAACAGTTTAGTGTACTGCCATCTGTATCTTCCTCCATATTTCTGCAATAACATACAAACACAGGTATTCAGACATGGGGGATGGAGGTCATTTTACTTTATAATTTGGGATTTTCTCATAATACCATAAAATCTCTCCAAGTTAACCAGGTATGATTTAAATTAATCTTTAATCACATCTGAGACATTCTTACAACCTAACTGACATATAATCTATGCTTGATTACTACACATTCAATATGTGAGATCAATTTTGGGGAGAGAGGAAAGGAAGCAGTAAAAATAGCTTCTATAAACATTCACTATACATGTCCTTATATAGGTATGCTGGTATTTTTATTTTTACAATATATATGCCCAAATATACTGCTGGTTTTCTTTGTATAGTACATATTCCCAGGGGTTGTAATACTGGTGAAATACTGGGTGAAAGAGTTTGTATATTTTTAATTAGGATTATCAAACTGCTTTTCCCAAAAAATGTAAGTAATTCATGTTTCCATCAGTCATGGGTGAGAGTCCCCTTCGTCCGCATCCTTACCTGCAGTGGGTGTTATCATTTTTATCCCTCTCTTTTAGAATGATATCTCATTAGAATTATCCTAATAGCAGTGGATAGAACATTGTTTCATCTACTTACTGGACACGAGGATTTGCTCTTATGTGAATTACCTATTCATATATTTTTCTACTTTCTTATGGGCTGCCTGAAGTTTTCTCATCAATTTATGAGAGCTCTTTGTATATTAGAAATATTAACCTTATGCCTATTGCAGGGATTGCAAATATTATCTCTATCTAATGCTAGACTTTTTAGGTGGTTTATGTCACCTTTTAGCACAGTTTATTTTAATGATAACCAAATTACAGTCTATCCCTTAGGTTGCCAAAAAGAAGGAATTAGCAGAAAATTCTCGTTCTGCAATTACTAAGATAAAACATCCAGTGAAAGATGAACTTGGAAAAGATCCAGTATAAATAAAACTACATGTTCAAGGATGCTTTCTTAACCTTTGGCACAGATGCCACCTTGCCCCTTCCTTGGCTTATGAGAAGCCATCATACACGAAGTCACTAACACAGTTGGTCTCACCCTTCGATGCAGATGTTACTAGGGTGTTGCTCTCTGAATAATTCTCCACCCGGGCAAAGCATTTGAATTGGGAATTTCCAGCTATAATTGTTACTCTGTGCTGCCCATAGGATGGAGCCTTTGACCCGGACATAAATACAGCCCAGAATTCTGAGCCCAAAAACTATCTCTAGCATCCGGAGAAGAAGGCATCATGAAAGGGGAAGAGTGTAGTTGTTTATATACAAACTAAGTTGAATTTGCAAGGAAGAACTGACTCCCTTTCTCTTTAAAAACAGTAGATAGTATTGAAGTTTTCTCGTCTTTACAGAGAAAACAAAAGGCTAACGGAAAGCAGTCAACCGAGAACTAGCTTCTTACATTTCCATTGAGGGTTTCTTTCTCCAGATCTGTCATTTCTCAGAATTTTCCAAGTAATAAAGTCATAGGCTTTTTTGTTAGATGGCTGGAAAGAGAAATGTATTTGTCATCCTGTCTGATGTTCCAGAGCATTTTCAGTGTTGTTTTGTTGCTGTTATCTTGTTGAATTTTATCAGACTATTATTGGTATCACCAAGAAAGAGGATATTCAATGATGTTTCTAATCCCAAAAATAGTGCAAAAAAATTAATCTTAAAAGTATAATGGAATCCACTTTTTTTTTTTCACTGACTCCATCTGCAAGCCAGGATCAACTGTAAAATCATTTTATGAAGAAGCAATATTGCAGGGGATTTGTTCTCTGGGTCTAACAGACTGCTTGCAAGCCAGAGTTAAAGGTCCTGAACAGTTGATGCAAATTCCACCTCTGTATTTCACTGCCCTCAGTGAGCTCAACATCATTCATTGAAGCATGTATTAGCTGATATCTTAATACAGCAGAGAAAGAGAACCACATAATTTTAAAATTCAGGCTGAGGGCTACTCTGGATGTAGAAGGTTGACTTCTGACCACCTGCTTCCACACTAGACTTGTTCTAAACGGCTTTCTTGAGAGGTGATTCACAAGTGCTAAAAAATCATGAATTTTTAAAATGAGATATTTTGGATTACTTACAAACTACTTTCCATAATGGCATTTTACCAATGAAATGATCCACTGGATGAAAATGACTTATTCTCAGTTATCTGTTTTATTCCTGAGCTCATCTATTTTGACAAGTTCTTGATCACTGTGCCTTACAAATTATGCACAGTCTTTTCACAAAGCCTTCGCTATGGACTCTAGGAGCTCACAACCCACCACTTCTTAACACACAGTCATATATTCTGCTTTACGGTAGAATACTTCTGCCTCAGGGAACCCTAATGGCCAGCGCCAAATCTTGTTTTCACTAACTGTGAGAAATGTGAGCCTTATTCTTTATATTAATAGGTCAAATGCATTTCTCTTTGATAGAAAATCAAACTTCTAAGCCGCTGATAAAACTCTGGTGACATCCTGAGTTTCATAGGTTTGATCTTCTTACAAAAGGCGTTAACAATGCAAGTGAGGTTAACAAAAATCCTTGCAGGGAATCACACATTGAGTGGCTCTCTGGGCAGCATCACTAACTGCTGCATTTTATTAACAGCGGGTCAAGGAGTCTCTCACCCAACACATCACAAATGTTGACAGAGATTCAATGAGTCAACAAGTATGCCTACTGCAGCTGGAACTGACACTGAAAATGTTAACTACATCGACAAAAATTCTCAGCAGGCCTCTCAAACACTAAACTTTTCCCTAGCCCAAGGTCTCTGAGGAAAAAACACAACAATTAAAATAGCAGTGTGGAGTGAGAACACAGTACAGCACATTTTTAATGTCAGAAAGTAGCAATTTGGTAACTAAGAAAACTGGAAAAATCATTATAACCTATGCCTTACTTTGCCCAGCACCTCCCAAGACTCAACTGGAAAGAGCCTGGCTTTGAGAAGAATGAAAGCCTGAACTGTTGATTGTGAGAAAAAAAAAAAAAAAAAGCAAAATAAATGCTGAAAGGAACTCACATAAAATATTTCATTGTAAGAGTCTGACCTTATTTCCTACAGCCAGAATGGGATTTTACGATGCAACAGCGGAGAATTTTGCTACTAAGATGTTGAATGAAATCCCTCAAGAGGAGAATGACCTTTGAGATTTTCTGTCACTTTTAAGATCACTTGTGAAGTATCAAAGCAGTACTATAGCAAGTGAAATCCTATGAGGAGCTTTGCAACAGATGCCAACGCCTTCCCCAAACATGTCTGAGGCACCTCCTAGGTCAGAGGCCCTGGATTTCAAACAGACTGCCAATGGGCCAATGACCCCCAAATACACAGCTCTATTCCCCATCATTCCTTGACAGCCCACACTTGTGTATCTGTCTACTCTCTAGACCCGATGAGAAATGAAAGCCTTCAACTCAAAGTTAACATTTCCCTAGGAGAACTGTTGTTTTACCCTCCAAAACCTACCCCTCCCCAGGGCTTCTCTGTCTCAGTAAGTGGTCCACCATCCACTCACTTACCGAGGTCCAAAACTTCCAATTCATTTTTAATTTATCTTCTCCTCTCCCCAATGCCCAATCCATCAGAGCACCACAGACTCTACCTCTAAATATGTCAAGCCCATCCACTTTTTTCCTACACTAACAACCCCGTAGTCTGTGCCACCATCACAGCTGACCCCATCATCTGTGAGAGCTTCAAGCTGGTCTTCCTGCTTCCCCTCTAGCTACCCTGGAATCCACTCTCCTGACCCAGTGGTGACCCTGATAATTTAAATGACAATTTGGAAATGTAAATAACTCATATCCCACCAATGCTTCTCCAAAGGGTTCCCAATGCTCCTAATAGGCATAGAAGTTTCATATCCCGGCTTACAAAGCCCTACATGTGCTAACTCTTACCCACCTCTGTGGTCTCAATTCACACCACTGTCCCCTTCCCCACTACACACAAACCAATCCACAGTTGTCCCCTATTCACTCTCTGTCACACGAACTCATCTGAATTATTTGCATAGCACTTAACACTGGACAATACTTTTTTTATTTATTGTGAATGCAATTATTGCTTATGGTCTAACTCTTCCATCAAAAATGTATGCTACAGGAGACCCAGGAGCCTATCTGTCTTGTTTACGTGTATATCACCAGCGCCTATAACCAAGGCTCATACACTACATGTGTTCACACACACACAAAAATACCTAGGGAGGAGGGAGAATGCAAGTTATTTCTCATGGTCACTTTGACTACAATTTTCAAGAAAAACAGTCAGTGTGTTACAGCAACAGTAGAAGCACGATTTCCAATCAGACATTAATTGAGATGCTCACTAGCCCTTGATGACCCCATGTACAGGAAGAGATGTTTCAGGGACACCATTTGTTTATACAGATGTCTGTCCTTGAGGGATTTTTGTTTGAGATCAACCACCAATCATGTGTTTTCTGCAAGGAAATGACACAGTGAGGGTGGGTTCCAACCCTCAGAAAATTTGCTAGCTCAGTGAAATAAAACCAAGATTCCATTTGGAGAAACCTATAGCTGCTTTACTTTGCACTAAATTGTAAAATGGGTGGGTTTTGTTGTTTTAGAATTCTTTTCTGTAACAGTCTACCAAGAGGGATCCCTTGGGGCCTTTAGAAAATAAAAGGGGTAAAACACATGCTGGATTAAGAAGTTATATATTATCCACTGGGCTCAGCCATGCAGGAGGCCTCAGCATGACCTTGGCAAGTTTCTTAACCTCGTCACACTTTGTTCGCTCACCTTTAAATGGTGATAATATTAGAACCTGCCTACTTGTTGAGAAGATGAAATGGCATGCATAAAGCAGTGTCTGGGACACAGGAAGTGCTCAGATAATGTAAGCATTATGAATTATCACCAAGTCATTACCAGTGCTTCGAGAAATATTTCAGATTTGGAAATGTTGGAAAATCCACATTATTAAATTTGTATTGTCATTGCTACATTACAAGGAACTGTTTAATGACTTGCTCTGAGCATGTTCAAGTCCTCCTTTGGCTGCAAACACAGATGACTACCTCAGGCCCCTGGAGGTGACCCAGGATTAGCTACACTCTATTCTTTCTATACTTGGAGAACTGGCATGTGCTTGAGAAAAGACAAGAAAAGCTACTCCAAATTAATAAAGTCTTCACAAATCATACACAAGTGATTAGAAGTGTTCATTCTGAGTATATCTGATCATTTAGTATTTGCTCAAGAAAACAATAATTACTTTGTACATGATCTGCCATAAAGACAAAAAATGAGCAAGAAAATAAGAGTCAAAGTCAGAAAACATACAAGACACTTAATATTATAATCAGAGAACTGAGTCACACTGTCATAATTCACTTTTTTATTGTTGCTAATATTATGATGTCCCAGAAGAAAACTTCCAAGACATTTATGTAGACCTTTTTAACACCTGGTTTATAAAATAACATTAAAAGAATATAGTCCAGTACATAAAACAGAAAGTTATTTTAAAAACTGAAATTGGCCAGGTGCGGTGGCTCACGCCTGTAATCCCAGCACTTTGGAAGGCTGAGGCGGGTGGATCATGAGGTCACAAGTTCAAGACCTGCCTGGCTAACCTGGTGAAAACCCAGCTCTACTAAATATATAAACATTAGCCAGGCATGGTGGCAAGCACCTGTAATCCCAGCTACTTGGGAGGGTGAGGCAGGAGAATCTCTTGAACCTGCAAGGCAGAGGTTGCAGTGAGCCGAGATCCCGCCACTGCTCTGCAGCCTGGGTAACAGAGCAAGACTCTGTCTTGGTGGAAAAAAAAAAAAAAGAATTCAGCTCCTAGAAAATACTACGGCAGAATGATAAAGTTAACATATAACTATATATCAAGCTGAGTCAAGAAGAAAGGAATTTCAGGAAGATACACAAAAATGATAGTGACTCGGGAGAAAAGAATAGACCTGCCTATGGAAACGTATGTTGGTTCTCTGGTGACGTTTCAGCCTGAGCACTAACATAGGAAACATGCTGTCCTTCTCCTGCTTTACTAACATTCTGCCTTCTTGGTTGGTGTATCCCTGTGGCAGGCTGATGAATACATTGCACCTGCTGCTCATGTCTGGGAACACATCCAGCAACAAGGCACAGTTACAGCTTCAGGGAAGTAAGGAAGGTGAGTGACTGTCCATACTGTGTGTGTGCGTACCCACAGTCACACATGTGTACGTAGCACCAAGTTAGTGAAAAGTTCTTATTTAAAAGGTGCTACCTAGGCTAGGCTGTGGTTTTCCTCTAGTAGGTAGATCCTTGAGCAGTCTACCCCTAATTTGCCACAAATTCATAATTAAGTTACATAGCTGGGTGTTAGTATATTGTTCTAGATATAGATTTCAGAGATTTTAACCCTGCCCTAGTGCATCTAATGCAGTAGGGTGCCTCCAATGATAAGGCTATCTATATCTATTTAGCTATCGCTATATTATTTACATACATGCACTAATATAGGTAGGCATTCTATCTTCCTGTTTATTCAACTCTATCTGCATATGTGTGTGTGTGTGTGTGTGTGTGTGTGTGTATTCAACTATATCTATCTATCTATCCATCCATCCATCCAACTGACCCAGAATTGTGCTCACAGCAAGGCAGATACTCTTAAACATTAGTGCTGTCCCCTGGACATGTACATCCAGATAACTATATTACGGGAACTACAATTTCAGTCTTCTGAGCTTGGCTTACCCCACAACCTGACGGTCATGCTGTGCTGCGCTATTTTTATGTTTAATATGTACTCCTTGAAGACGATACTATGAAATTCCACTGTAACACTGATTGATCGTGTTCAAATGCTCACTTTAAGAAAGGTTAGATGCCAGGAAGGAAGTGATATTGAATCCTACAGTGCAGGAAAGCAGCTACATTGGTTTCGATCTTGATGCTATTTGAATACCTCATCTTTTCTGTTCTCTTCTACAACTTATAGATAACCATTAATAAGAAACGGACTTTAGAAGCCTCTCACAGTCTTTCCTGTCTTTGGTACACTGTAAGTGATGTTCAGTTACACTGGAACACAGTGAAGACTATTTGAGAAAGCAGTAAAATGAATGGCCCCAGCTGGACAATATAGGGACAGTCTATAATGGCTACAGCAAATATAATTATTTAATTATTGTAAAATTAAGCAATAAACTTCTTAAATTAAATATAGCACAATCGGAAGGCTAGAGGAGCACATTTTATCACACTCTTAAGGACCATTAGAGAAGTTATATTTTACAAAATTTCCATCTGAATCACTTCATTAAATAACACATACGTATTCAGTGCTTATTATGTGCCAGAGTGTTAAGTATTGGGAAGATGGATGCAATAATCAAGCCAAGGACTTCACAGCATGAAGAAGGACTATATGTATTTACAAAATACTACAATGAATCCAACTTTAAATTGCCATTGCAGGGATGTGCACAGGAGTGTGGAGACACAGACAGGGTGCAACTTAATTCATCTGGCCACGGAGAAGGAAGAGAAAGGTTCATGGAAAATGAGAAAAGTTAGCTGAGAACTGGTGAACAAGCAAATATCTACCCACTGAACGATGTGGGGGAAATTATGCCAAATGCATGAATCTCTGATTGGGGATAGGGAGGAAGAATCCCATTCCTCTTCTCTTAACCAAGCTCATAGCCTTCCAGCTCTGTGTCCAAATTAGAAGTAGAATAGTACTCTTGCGATTCAGAAAGTCCCAGAAAATCCATCCATCAATCCATCTACTCAACAAATGATTATTGACATCTTATTACATCTTAGTCCCTTACCTCACCTAGGAATGGAGCAGTGAATGAACAAAATAAGCAAAACCCTGGCAGGGTAGAGCTTACATGAGAAGGCGGGGCAGAAGTTATATAAAATAGATAAACAAAATATGTCACGTATCAGACAGTGCTAAGTTCTTTGGAAGAAAAGTAATAAAGCAGAGAAGGAAAATAGATAATAGCAGGGAGACTGTTTCCATTTTAATCATTTGATCAGGAATATCTCCTGAGAAGGTAAGAGTTGAATAAACTTGAAGTAGGCCAAGGAGCGATGTTCAGGGATCTTCAGGTAAAGAGTGCTGCAGGCACAGAAAACAGTCAGAATTAAAACACTGGGCAAGGAAAGTGGCTACTCTGTTCCAGGGAGAGCAAGGAGGCCAGTGAAACTGAAGTTGATGCTTGGGAGAGAAAGAGAAGAGAGAGGATGAGGGCAAAGAAGGGACACGTGGTGCCTGGCGGGCCACGTGAGGAAGCTGGCTTTCCATCTGAATAAGGCAGCAGCTGCTGGAGGATTCTGAGCAGAGAGCCTATCTGGTCATTGTGTGGAGAAAAGACCATGGAGGCCCAAGAGCAGAAGCGGCGAGATGGCCGGAAGACCTGAGCACTCACAGGGACCAAGTTGCTGGGAGCTTAGCTGAGGCAGGGAGCAGTGAAGGTGTTGAGAAGTGGCAAGATTTTGGATATATGTTGAACAAAAAAACAGTAACAATAAGATTTGTTGACAACTGATTATGGGGTGACAGAGAAAGAGAATAATCAAATATTGTTCCAAGTGTTTCAGCCTGAGCAAGCGGAAGACCGGACTTCCCATTAATAAAATGAGGAACTCTACAGAACGACATGGCTAGGGGATGTGGGGAGAAAAGAGCTCAGTTTGGACATGGTTAATTTGAAGATATAAATTAGACATCCAGTTGTGAGGTTAAATAGGCAGTTGAATATATAAATAATTTTGGAGCTTAGGGATAGGTTTTGGCTGAAGATAGACATGTGGGAGTAATTAGTGTGCAAATGGTACTAAAGCCATGAGACTGGAAGAGATTTCTCAATGGCGAAAATGGTGGGAAAAGAGACAAGGTCCAGGCACTGAACCTTATGGGACTCCAGTGCTTGGATGGCAGGGAGATGACCATTTGAGGCTAAGATGCAAAGCCCAGAGATATGAGATCAGGCCAGGGAAATGGAGCATCCTAAAGCCAAGTAGAGAAAGTATGTCAAGGAGGTGGGAGGGGTTGATGGTATAAAAGCTGCTAACTGTTAAGTATGATGATGACTGAGCCTCAACTGCTGGATTTAGCAACATGGTGATGATGGGTGATCTTGACTAGACAGTGCTGAAGGAATGACTGAGGGATCAGACTGGACTCAAAAGAAATAAAAGGCAGAAATGGAGGACAAGTTCAGGCAAACACTTTAAACAAAAGTTTTTTTTTTGGTTTTTTTGATTTTTTTTTTTCTTTTAGCAAAGAGGAGAGAAATGTGTTATAACTAAAGAAAAAATTAGAGGCCACAGGTCAAATTTTCTTAAGATGGTAGATCTTTCTATTCCTATTGGGAGAAAAAAAAGAACAACACAGAGGGAAAATAAAACTGATTATGTAGGAAAGAAAGGAAAGAACTGCTTAAGTACTGTAGGAGCAAAGAAATGGGAATAGTTTGGCCAAACTAGGGCTAAGAGTTTCCATCAGAATTAATCAGTGTCCATTAGCTGGGATACTGTGATTGGCCCACTTGGGTAGGTACTTCACCTTTAAAACATCACTGTAGTAAGGAGGCGGCCTGCAATGGAGAAAAGAGGAACAGTTCTCAAAAGTATGTGGCCCCTGAGCTGTGAGAGGGATACCCCAATTTATATGTACTAAAAAAAATCTGAGCTACAGTAAACAACTTAGATCAACCTACCTAATTCCTGAGCACTGGAAATGTAAGTGCACTATTCTTAGATACTGTTATATGAAAATACAGTGGTATTTACTTCCCAGAATCTCCCAACCAACTTCCCAACCTTTCCTTTTCTGCTTTGGTTTAACCAATAGTGGTTACTGCTCAGGCTTTAGACAAAACAAATGAAGTAAAATGACTCTGATTCCTTTGTGGCCTAGGAGGCTCAAAGAGACACAAACACACACAAAACCCCATGAAAAGCTTCGCTACATAAAGCGTGAACTGATTCAGTTTGCAGCCCTGCAGCTATAGAGGCCTCTCCAATACTCTGATCCGGAAACCACAGGGCAGGAAAATCCCCAAGTCCCATGAAATCCAAAGATCCAAACATGGGGTCATTTTATGCCCTTAGGAAAGTTCTGCCAAAAAAAGATCTTACACACAGTGTAATCGAGAGGGCAGTATCCTTATGTGCACATGTAGATCTTCAACTCCAAGCAATTAACCCCACACACATCTGCCCCTCTAATGGGTGTCTGAGAATAAACAGCACACATCAATCCCTTCCAGCCTCACTCAATGACGAAACTAAGGAAAGAAAATGAATTCTGAACTTCACCACACAGCTGTGATTCACAAATATTTATAGTAGCCATAAAGCTGGTGACCTTCAGGAAGATAACACGCTTGGCAGACATTCACCTAAACACAAGAGGGGAAAGGGCCCAAATCTCAAACAGCAGAGAACAGAGAGAGAGGCAAGATTTCCCAAGTTCCATAATGGGGAATTCCAATGCATTCTAATGGGGATAATGGAAGCTGACAATTCTCTTGTCAGTGAACTTTGGTAAGCGGAGTGAAATGCTTGTGACAAAACAGATCAGCCCTGCACGGGCCTTTCTGGATGGCCTCACAGAGATTTTCCATCAGGCTCACTACACAATTGGATGGGACTCAGGAGTACTGTCTACAGCCCTGTATTTCTGACATTATTAAGAACGACAGGTTAAACCTTTATCCCAAATTACAATCACTCAGCATGTTTAAGCAAGTGTGTACCTTGTATCAACAATATACATAGAGATGCACTGAAAATATCACAAAATAAAACTCCTGTCAGGAAAGTGGCACCAAAAGAAACACTGTGAGCAACTTAGCAGGCACTTTTTTTTTCATATTTAGTCTCTTTGTCTAGTTTAAACTCTTCTTTACCTATTATCACACCCAAACCTATGTCTTCTCACTTTCCTTATTTTATAGCCAAGAAATCCAACAAAATCAAGAAAAGTAGACTGAGAGCTGAGTCTTGGCCTGATCTGTCCACAGTCAGGTGGTTATGAATCTCAGAAAGCGAGATCTAGATTCAGTCTTTTGGAACTCCTGCCCTTAACATTATTGTGTGCACATCAGCACATCACAACAAATTAATATTTTATGTCAGTGCTCGAGACTGCACAAAAGAGGTCATCCACGCGTACATATGTGATTTGACCAGCCTGAACTCGGTCTTCGATACCCGCCATGTAATATTTAATGCAAACACCTTAAGTAACGTACAAGAATAAGCCAAGAAGCAAAGCACTGTGATCATGATTTAATCATCGTTAATACAGTGGGTTAAGTTCTATAAAATTTTAAAAAAAGGAAATATAGTCGTTAAAATGTAGGCATAGGCTGTATAAAATCTTAAAATAGAAAGTTACCTTTTCCCTAACAAAGAAGAATGAATAAAAGAATGAGAAAATTTAAGTTGTCTGGTTCTAAACTAGGTTTCTATTTGTAGAAAGGAGAAGTATGTAGCTGGGATTTTCTCGCACTTGTACAAATATTGTTATTGTCTGAACATCCACAATAAATTAAAATTGGGGATTGATTTTTTTCAGTAAGGACAAAGAAAGGCAGAATAAAACTTTGAGAAGATTTTAGAAAGAAAACTATATTTTAAATTTAAACTATATTTTAACTATTTAAAACTATATTTAAAACTATATTTTAAACTGGTACTGAATTAAACAGTTNGGGGATAGGGAGGAAGAATCCCATTCCTCTTCTCTTAACCAAGCTCATAGCCTTCCAGCTCTGTGTCCAAATTAGAAGTAGAATAGTACTCTTGCGATTCAGAAAGTCCCAGAAAAATCCATCCATCAATCCATCTACTCAACAAATGATTATTGACATCTTATTACATCTTAGTCCCTTACCTCACCTAGGAATGGAGCAGTGAATGAACAAAATAAGCAAAACCCTGGCAGGGTAGAGCTTACATGAGAAGGCGGGGGCAGAAGTTATATAAAATAGATAAACAAAATATGTCACGTATCAGACAGTGCTAAGTTCTTTGGAAGAAAAGTAATAAAGCAGAGAAGGAAAATAGATAATAGCAGGGAGACTGTTTCCATTTTAATCATTTGATCAGGAATATCTCCTGAGAAGGTAAGAGTTGAATAAACTTGAAGTAGGCCAAGGAGCGATGTTCAGGGATCTTCAGGTAAAGAGTGCTGCAGGCACAGAAAACAGTCAGAATTAAAACACTGGGCAAGGAAAGTGGCTACTCTGTTCCAGGGAGAGCAAGGAGGCCAGTGAAACTGAAGTTGATGCTTGGGAGAGAAAGAGAAGAGAGAGGATGAGGGCAAAGAAGGGACACGTGGTGCCTGGCGGGCCACGTGAGGAAGCTGGCTTTCCATCTGAATAAGGCAGCAGCTGCTGGAGGATTCTGAGCAGAGAGCCTATCTGGTCATTGTGTGGAGAAAAGACCATGGAGGCCCAAGAGCAGAAGCGGCGAGATGGCCGGAAGACCTGAGCACTCACAGGGACCAAGTTGCTGGGAGCTTAGCTGAGGCAGGGAGCAGTGAAGGTGTTGAGAAGTGGCAAGATTTTGGATATATGTTGAACAAAAAAACAGTAACAATAAGATTTGTTGACAACTGATTATGGGGTGACAGAGAAAGAGAATAATCAAATATTGTTCCAAGTGTTTCAGCCTGAGCAAGCGGAAGACCGGACTTCCCATTAATAAAATGAGGAACTCTACAGAACGACATGGCTAGGGGATGTGGGGAGAAAAGAGCTCAGTTTGGACATGGTTAATTTGAAGATATAAATTAGACATCCAGTTGTGAGGTTAAATAGGCAGTTGAATATATAAATAATTTTGGAGCTTAGGGATAGGTTTTGGCTGAAGATAGACATGTGGGAGTAATTAGTGTGCAAATGGTACTAAAGCCATGAGACTGGAAGAGATTTCTCAATGGCGAAAATGGTGGGAAAAGAGACAAGGTCCAGGCACTGAACCTTATGGGACTCCAGTGCTTGGATGGCAGGGAGATGACCATTTGAGGCTAAGATGCAAAGCCCAGAGATATGAGATCAGGCCAGGGAAATGGAGCATCCTAAAGCCAAGTAGAGAAAGTATGTCAAGGAGGTGGGAGGGGTTGATGGTATAAAAGCTGCTAACTGTTAAGTATGATGATGACTGAGCCTCAACTGCTGGATTTAGCAACATGGTGATGATGGGTGATCTTGACTAGACAGTGCTGAAGGAATGACTGAGGGATCAGACTGGACTCAAAAAGAAATAAAAAGGCAGAAATGGAGGACAAGTTCAGGCAAACACTTTAAACAAAAGTTTTTTTTTTGGTTTTTTTGATTTTTTTTTTTTCTTTTAGCAAAGAGGAGAGAAATGTGTTATAACTAAAGAAAAAATTAGAGGCCACAGGTCAAATTTTCTTAAGATGGTAGATCTTTCTATTCCTATTGGGAGAAAAAAAAGAACAACACAGAGGGAAAAATAAAAACTGATTATGTAGGAAAGAAAGGAAAGAACTGCTTAAGTACTGTAGGAGCAAAGAAATGGGAATAGTTTGGCCAAACTAGGGCTAAGAGTTTCCATCAGAATTAATCAGTGTCCATTAGCTGGGATACTGTGATTGGCCCACTTGGGTAGGTACTTCACCTTTAAAACATCACTGTAGTAAGGAGGCGGCCTGCAATGGAGAAAAGAGGAACAGTTCTCAAAAAGTATGTGGCCCCTGAGCTGTGAGAGGGATACCCCAATTTATATGTACTAAAAAAAATCTGAGCTACAGTAAACAACTTAGATCAACCTACCTAATTCCTGAGCACTGGAAATGTAAGTGCACTATTCTTAGATACTGTTATATGAAAATACAGTGGTATTTACTTCCCAGAATCTCCCAACCAACTTCCCAACCTTTCCTTTTTCTGCTTTGGTTTAACCAATAGTGGTTACTGCTCAGGCTTTAGACAAAAACAAATGAAGTAAAATGACTCTGATTCCTTTGTGGCCTAGGAGGCTCAAAGAGACACAAACACACACAAAACCCCATGAAAAGCTTCGCTACATAAAGCGTGAACTGATTCAGTTTGCAGCCCTGCAGCTATAGAGGCCTCTCCAATACTCTGATCCGGAAACCACAGGGCAGGAAAATCCCCCAAGTCCCATGAAATCCAAAGATCCAAACATGGGGTCATTTTTATGCCCTTAGGAAAGTTCTGCCAAAAAAAGATCTTACACACAGTGTAATCGAGAGGGCAGTATCCTTATGTGCACATGTAGATCTTCAACTCCAAGCAATTAACCCCACACACATCTGCCCCTCTAATGGGTGTCTGAGAATAAACAGCACACATCAATCCCTTCCAGCCTCACTCAATGACGAAACTAAGGAAAGAAAATGAATTCTGAACTTCACCACACAGCTGTGATTCACAAATATTTATAGTAGCCATAAAGCTGGTGACCTTCAGGAAGATAACACGCTTGGCAGACATTCACCTAAACACAAGAGGGGAAAGGGCCCAAATCTCAAACAGCAGAGAACAGAGAGAGAGGCAAGATTTCCCAAGTTCCATAATGGGGAATTCCAATGCATTCTAATGGGGATAATGGAAGCTGACAATTCTCTTGTCAGTGAACTTTGGTAAGCGGAGTGAAATGCTTGTGACAAAACAGATCAGCCCTGCACGGGCCTTTCTGGATGGCCTCACAGAGATTTTCCATCAGGCTCACTACACAATTGGATGGGACTCAGGAGTACTGTCTACAGCCCTGTATTTCTGACATTATTAAGAACGACAGGTTAAACCTTTATCCCAAATTACAATCACTCAGCATGTTTAAGCAAGTGTGTACCTTGTATCAACAATATACATAGAGATGCACTGAAAATATCACAAAATAAAACTCCTGTCAGGAAAGTGGCACCAAAAGAAACACTGTGAGCAACTTAGCAGGCACTTTTTTTTTCATATTTAGTCTCTTTGTCTAGTTTAAACTCTTCTTTACCTATTATCACACCCAAACCTATGTCTTCTCACTTTCCTTATTTTATAGCCAAGAAATCCAACAAAATCAAGAAAAGTAGACTGAGAGCTGAGTCTTGGCCTGATCTGTCCACAGTCAGGTGGTTATGAATCTCAGAAAGCGAGATCTAGATTCAGTCTTTTGGAACTCCTGCCCTTAACATTATTGTGTGCACATCAGCACATCACAACAAATTAATATTTTATGTCAGTGCTCGAGACTGCACAAAAGAGGTCATCCACGCGTACATATGTGATTTGACCAGCCTGAACTCGGTCTTCGATACCCGCCATGTAATATTTAATGCAAACACCTTAAGTAACGTACAAGAATAAGCCAAGAAGCAAAGCACTGTGATCATGATTTAATCATCGTTAATACAGTGGGTTAAGTTCTATAAAATTTTAAAAAAAGGAAATATAGTCGTTAAAATGTAGGCATAGGCTGTATAAAATCTTAAAATAGAAAGTTACCTTTTCCCTAACAAAGAAGAATGAATAAAAGAATGAGAAAATTTAAGTTGTCTGGTTCTAAACTAGGTTTCTATTTGTAGAAAGGAGAAGTATGTAGCTGGGATTTTCTCGCACTTGTACAAATATTGTTATTGTCTGAACATCCACAATAAATTAAAATTGGGGATTGATTTTTTTCAGTAAGGACAAAGAAAGGCAGAATAAAACTTTGAGAAGATTTTAGAAAGAAAAACTATATTTTAAATTTAAACTATATTTTAACTATTTAAAAACTATATTTAAAAACTATATTTTAAACTGGTACTGAATTAAACAGTTAAATATTTTTAATAAGATCAGAAGAAAGTAAAGAATCTTGTTAATTTTTTTACTATTATCATTTTATAGATGAAAATGTTTTGTTTAATTCCTCAGCACTGATTAAAATCATTATCAAGAAAAAAACTGACATCACTAAAATAAACTTATTTAAATTTAAAAGGACAAAGCAAACAAGCAAATGAAATAGGGGAAAAAACAGTGACAATAATGAGTTAATATTCTTAATAATTAAGTCTTAAAATCTGTAAGAAAAACACTGAGTCTCTATAGCTAAACAGTTATAAAATCTGGACAAATAATTCTCACACACGTTTGTTTGTCTCTGTCTCTCTCTCTCCCCCCCCTTCCCCCACTCCTTCCTTCCTCCTTTCTCCCTTTCTCTTGCCTCTTCTCAGAGTAATGGCTAATTATTGCTTGAAAAAAAATTAGCAAAGTAACACAATGAGTAAAAAATAAAACATATAAAGAAAGAATATTACCAAATTGACCAAAATAATTAATAATAATACTCAAAGTTTTTGAGTAATGATACTCAAATTTGTTTTAGCAAAATAAATTCTCCAGCATATAAATCAAGTATAAACATCTACAATACTTTTACAAAGCCAAACTGGCAGATTTTTAAGACTCCCTGGGTTTTATGTAGTAAATCAACTATAGCTCTTCTGAGCTAATGAATTAACCCTTAATTAAAAGAAAGTATTACAATAATAATTGCTATTGGTTTTGAAGCATGTACTTCATGCACCAAATACAGTGACCGGCCCAAAGTGAGAAAGTAAGACTGGAACTCAGGTGTATGAAGTCTACCATCACCCTTGTCATGTGCATTTCAGCATGGTCTATGACTTTTGTGAACTGGAAGCAACGTGTGTTCCACAAAAGAGAGCAGGCAATGGCATTACAGTGCCTTTACATGATAGAATATTACGTATACATTAAAATAAGGGTTTTTCCTTCAATTTGCAATAATATGAGAAAGTATGTATAAGTGAAAAAGCAGTCTGCTGAATTTTATGCCTACTATTATCTCAACTCTTTAAACTGCTTATCAAAAATATTCCATAAAAGACTCCATTAAATGCCATCTGTGACTGTCTTCGATAGAGGCATTATAGTTGAATATTCCCCTTCTTTTATATATTTTCAGTAATGAGCATTCACTGCATTAATGCCCTTTAAAATTTTGTTTAATTGTAAAAATAATAATACTCCTGAAAATCTTACTGATCACATGGATGATAAAGTGCAAACACCTGTACTCCAGAGATCATCTCTGTTTAGAGTTTGGTATATATTAATATATATTCTAGTAGACTTTATAACACACATGAACTTGTGTATAGAGATTGTGTGTGTGTGTATTTTTTTTTTTATTTTTTATTTTTTTGAGACAGAGTCTCGCTCTGTTGCCCAGGCTGGGGTGCAGTGGCCGGATCTCAGCTCACTGCAAGCTCCACCTCCCAGGTTTACGCCATTCTCCTGCCTCAGCCTCCCGAGTAACTGGGACTACAGGGGCCCGCCACCTTGCCTGGCTAGTTTTTTGTATTTTTTAGTAGAGACGGAGTTAGCCAGGATGGTCTCGATCTCCTGACCTCGTGATCTGCCCGTCTCGGCCTCCCAAAGTGCTGGGATTACAAGCTTGAGCCACCGCGCCTGGCCATGTGTGTTTATTTTTAAGAGGAATGGGATTATATTAAATATATTATTCTGCAATTTGCTTTTTCAGTTAATAAGGAATCAAAGATAGTTTTCCATTACTTTTATGATCAGAATTTTGTTTTTTATATCATTGCCATTAAGGTGAAGCACACATTGCCATGGCACATAGAATAAGTACCTAGGGGCCGGTGGCTCCTTGACAAAGGCATGTCTCCAAAACTTCTACTACATTCTCAGGCTCTTGAGTCTGCTGCAATTATAGATTTCTAAGAATGAATGAATGAATACAATAGTTCCTTGCTTAAATTGCTTAAAGAAACACAAATTAATTGGTCTTTCAATTTTCTTTGCCCATCTTTGTAAATGGTATAGTAGAGTCAAATATGCCTTTAAGTGTCAGAAATATCCTTTTGTAATAAAAATGTAAAATTTAAAAAAATCATACCACAATTTATGTGGCAAAGGGTATTGCCATGTTATTTCATGGTTTAACTATGTCAATCCTGTTCAAACTCTGTCTTTGCTCATAATAAAAGAGGGATATTTGAGATCAGAACATTCTTATTCAACATGATTATCAGACAGACCAAGATAATTGCATGTTTACCCTAATATATATAAAAGGCAGCAATATATATATAATATACATAAAAGGCACCTTATATATAAGGGTGCAAACTAACAGTGTCACTCTTAGAAATTACGTAAAAACCAAAGTAGGAAATACCATCTAAACTTATTTCATAAATGAGTTATATATACTAGCTTAACAAAATATCAAGAAAATAATATTTATCAGGCCCTAATTTGAGCAAAGCTGTAATTTAGGTGGGACTTAGACTAATACATTTGGGGCATATAGACTATGTCAAGCAATGGAACATCAAATGCCCTTATTCCAAGGGTAAGGTTTGCAGTTACAATAGACTTCATTAAAATTTGTTGATAATTAAAACCCAAGCATCCAAGATAAATTGCATTGTGGGACTAGCACCTACTGTCCCCCGAAACACTCTCATTCACTATACTATGAGGTCTTCAGCAGTACAAGGATCATGTTAATCATAGCTCAGAAAGCTGCTTAGCCTGGAGGTCAAATCCAGCCCGCCGCCTGTCTTTGTAATAAAGTTTTATTGTAACACAGCCATGCCCATTCACTTACATATCTATGACTGCTTTCATACTACAATGGCAGAGTGATGCAACAAAGACTGTATGGCCTGTAAGCACTAAAATGTTTTCTCACACTTTTTAGAAAACGTTCACCAATTCTTGATTTAGATTACTGTTTGAAAAACTGATTTCTTAATATTTGTTCTGAGCTTCTCTGTACGAGTCTGAGTATTTCCAGTAAGGAATAAAAAATAATGTCTGACTGTGCTTATTCCAGGGAGGCATTGTTAGTGCTAAGAGGCAGTTTTGTGTAAAGGTTAAGAAGATAGAATCAAATCCCAGCTCTGCCTCTGACTCACTGCAAATCTCAGACAGTTTACTTAAGCTTTCTGTGCCTCCATTTCCTCATCTTTAAAACAGTGACCATAATAATAGAATCCTGAAATGTTGTTATGAGAATTGAAAACATCTCAGCGCAGGGCCTGGCACACAGTGAGGACTTATATTAGCTAATAACTCTTCCTATCACATATCATGATGACCACTGAGCATCCAAAGCGAGCCAACACAGGCTTCATGTGGTCATTCTTCCAGCTGTCAGGTGCTGTGGTTCTCTATGGAGGAGGGAACGGGAGGTTCCAGTTAAGACACTATGTGAACCTGAATCTACGTGGGCTGGAGAAAGATGCAAAATGCAGACATCTGTTTCTTCTGCAAAACGTAAGGACGACACAGGAGAGCCTCTCATCTCAGCTGAGCACATCTACACATCTATACAGTGGGCCCAGCTCTGAGACCCATCTAGCCTCCTTCCTCATGTAAGAAAACAGGGACTGGGAACTCATAATCCGAGAGCGGGAATGGTCACCAATGATTCAGAAAATCTCTTGATTATCTAAAATCAGCAAAGCACTTTGTGAATTGGGAAGAAATATAAGCCTGTCCACAATGAGACGGTCATTTAGTTAGGGAGAAAAATAAATAAGTCATTAAACAAAGGCAGTGTCTTTGCAGTGACTAGTATATGGAATGATACCGTCACTTTCCCTCACTTTACTTGTTCCTCCCCTATACCCTCTATCCCCCTTCACCCCTTCCTTTCTTCTAGTCTTCCCAGAAGGTGGCAACACCTAGGTCTCAAGTGCTTAAGAAAGCCTCCAGTAAAGCCAGCATTTATGAGCCAGCCTTTGGAAGATCCAAACAAGCACAGTTGGTGGTGGGAACAGATCACTGGCCCCAGGAAGGAGGAAATTGTGTGGAGGCCTGACCAGGAGGATCCCTGAGAGTATCATGAGAGGTTTAGGGCTTACCCAGCAGGTACAGGGGACCGTAGAATGTCCCAGAACAGGAAGTGAGATGACAGTGGTATGCACTGCAAATAAGTGGGGGGCAGAGCACAGAGGTAACCGCAGGAGACAAAACTGAAACCCGGTAGGCGGTCACACCGGGGCGCAGAAGACTCTAAGAAGCATCTAAGCCTTTTCATGTCTTCAGGTTCCTGAGTGATGTAGCGGTGGCATATGACCAAAATTGTTTTACTTGAAAGATTTCTCTATCTGAAAGCTTGCTCATTCACTCTTTTTTGTTTATTTATTTATTTATTTATTTTTATGGTTTTTTTTTTCTTTTGAGATGGAGTCTCACTCTGTCGCCCAGGATAGAGTGTAGTAGTGCTATCTCAGCTCACTGCAACCTCGGCCTCCCAAGTTCAAGCAATTCTCTGCCTCAGCCTCCCAAGTAACTGGGACTACAGGCACCCACCACCACACTCGGCTAATTTTTTGTATTTTTAGTAGAGATGGGGTTTCACCATTTTGGCCAGGCTGGTCTTTAACTCCTGACCTTGCGATCCACTCATTTTTGAGGTGGAGTCCTGCTCTGTCGCTCAGGCTGGAGTGCAGTGGTCAATCTCAGCTCACTGCAAACTCTGCCTCCTGGGTTCAAGCAATTCTTGTGTCTCAGCCTCCCAAGTAGCTGGGATTACAGGCACGTACCACCACGCCAGGCTAATTTTTGTATTTTTAGTAGAGATGGAGTTTCACCATGTCGGCCAGGCTGGAACTCCTGACCTCAGGTGATCCACCCTCCTTGGCCTCCCAAAATGCTGGGATTACAGGCGTGAGCCACCACACCCGGCCTACCTTCGTTTTTAATAACAGAAGTAAAGCTCACAAGCTGTCAAAAATATTTCAGTCTGTAATATTTTTGGTTTCTTCCCTTCTCATTTAGATGTCTCACTTACCAAGGAGAGAGAGGGTGGAGGCCGCGTTTCCTCAATCATGAATCACACTGACTCCACAGCCATGTGGGCACTCTGGCCCACGTCTCACACACCAACACTTCAAAAAAGAAAACAGAGAGATCCAGTCAACCATTTTAAAAGAGGATGTGGTCATTGTTGGTGATGAATTCTATGAAGTTCCATTAAAGCCTGAACAATCAGCACAAGCTGTTTTAGCCACGTAGGATTAGAGCAGTGACGCAGGACAGCGTGGCATCACAATCATGCTACCCCACTCCAGGATCGTGTGCACTAACGGATTCTTTGTCTTCAGAAAAGGAGAAATGAACGTTTAAATGCTGTTAACAGATGAAATAACTCTCATGAAACATCCAAAAGAACCATTATTTCAAACCCATTGAAATTATCTCAAGCAGTCTGAAAATTAAATTAAGATTCATTATATGAATTTATCCATTTCATGATGACTCATTCCATTTTTTGGAACACATGGTACCTTATACAATGCATTTCAAAAACAGGAGATAAAGGCAGTAGCACAAACTCTGCTAGAAATGTGAGTTTATACTTTTATTTCATATTAATTTATTAGGTACACAATTATGAGGCTTTATAGAAACAGAATGATACCTCATGAATAACAAGCCACTTTACCAAAACCAAGTAAACCTGTCCAATGTCCTCATTCAATTTAATATACAAAAATTCTGAAAACTCGATATTGTCGTTGGATGGAAAGATGACCACAAAACGCAAGCCTCCCTAGAAACATGTATGCCAGAAGCTAAAAATACAGGTGACTTTCCATCTATGATCCACATGAGAAATGTTTCATCACCAGTGAAGGATGCCTATGACTTCAAATACTGCATTTCAGGGCTCATGCTTTTTTCTGTTCTCCTCATTCATCTGATTTTGCTCTTCTCTTCCCAGGTGGCAGCTTCTGACTACTATAGATGTGAAACACCCTGACATTCTTCCTCCCCACCCTGATGAAGGGAAAATTGGAGAAAGAACTTCCCAGAACATTCTGGCTGTCCCTCTAGGCAGTGATTCCCACACGGTCAGCTTCAGTCATGATCCAAGGCCATCTGCCTGCAGAAAATGAACTGAACAACAGCAGCTGGAAATTTATAAAATTTTATACCTGCTGAATTGCCATTTCAGAAGCCCTAGGGTTCAGAGGCCAGGGAACAGGACAAGGTGGCACTACCTCTCCATGAGGCTCCCTTCCTCCAGGACGGGCCTTTGGTATGTTCATGGGAAGCAAGGGTGTGACCCAGGGCAATACACTGGAACATGCCTGCCTGAGACGCCCCAGCAGCCCAGGCACCCTCACATCGTGCAGCACGGCCAACCCTCCAGTCCCAGCAGAGTCTTCGAAAGTCCGTGACATCATCCTTTGGACAGGACAAGGTGCAGATGCAAATCCTTGAAGCCAAAAGAGGAGCCAGGGAAGCACACTCAGTCTCAGAAATATTCCTAAGAGCGGCCAATTGCTTTTTCACGACATCACTAATATCACCTTTGGGTGTGGCAACAAAATATGTTAGTTGAAATTTCTTTATTAAATGGCATGTTTGAATACACAAGCTTCCTCTCTCCAGTCCTAAAATCTGTTTTACAACAATTATTACTAAAACATCCTTATAGTTGTTTAGATCTGAGTTGAAATTTAAGTAATAAAGTTTGACAGATCCTCTGGCTACTGCCATGAATAGCTGGCAATTTCTGTAAGTTCCCACGTCTCAGAACTACATTAAAAACAGGGCTAATAGGTCTCCTGCCTCCCTCAGTGAGGTCACAAATGAGCTGATGTGACCCCTCAGCTGGACAGCAAAACCACACCTGCAGAATATGGGTCAGTCTCTTAAATGACAAAGACTGGGGCCAAAAAGAACATTGTAAGAATTCACAATCAGTAACACAACCAGAAAGCAAATACTGCAGGAAGAAGACATCCCTGCTGAATCCAGCACAGACAGCCCACAGCCTGGATTGCCAGACAGTCCTGGTCCAACCAACAGACTCCAAAACCCAGCTTCTTCCTTGTGGAAAAGCAATACCCACAGGACAGAGCTCTCTTGGCTTGGGGGAAAACACAGCTTCCTATAGAATATGATGTCTAAACAGGAAATTGGTCCCAGCAGCAGGATTCGGATTCAATGGTATCCACCCGAAAGGGTTGTTACTGTGCCTGTGTTTACATAAATAGTGAAAAAGATATTTTACCAGCCTGGTGCTTCTCAGCCAAGTGAACAGTATTGGGACTTTCTACTCCTGCGGGTCAGCCCTTGCCTGGGGAAGACAGGGTGCTCACCAGGACACCCACGTGTGCCTGTGAGCGTGCACTCAGGAGCTGAAACAAGTGACAAAGCAGAGACCTTGAGTTGGAGCCAAGCTAGAGGAACAGACAACGATTCTTGTAGGTCCAGAAGCAGAGACCCCCTGTCCTCTCCCAGCAAGGTCATAAATTAGCCAATGCATTAATCATAAATCACTGACATATTTTCTAGAAAACTGAGAAGAAAGTCAAAAGGCAAAGAAACTACATAGCCCCAGAGGCTCACCCCAGACTGGAAGTTGGAAAATTTTTAAGCGACACTTAACTACCCATTTAATAAGAAACTGCTTACTTTTTGTAAACATAGAAATTTCTCTATTTGACTCAATTCCCTATTACCCTTATTCTTTTCTCTTTTAGCTTAGCACTAACCTTGGTACAAACAACCTCTGAAATCCTCTGAGTCATAATTTTCAGAGTTCTGCTTATTAAAAAATGCCACCATGAACATACATGTGCAGAATTATCATGACAACACTTTTGATTTACCAACAGTAACTCTTTCCCAGAAGTTTTGCCCTGTGGCCACCTACGCTCTTCAAATTGTCTCTAAATGGAACTACATGAAGAAGATTTCATATCAATTATAACTCACTAAGTGCTCATCAGCACATGACTTTCTGTGAAAATATGCCACCTTTTCCCTGCCCAGCTTACTCAGAATGATGTAAGATGTAGACTTAAACATTATTTTGGACACGAAAGGTGAGCTGAGTGGTAGCCTTTATCCTGAAGATACATGACAGAAATGTACACGCCAGGCCAGTCTTACAAGCTGAATTTAGAAACTGTACCACAATAAGATTACACTGGAAATAAAAATAGAAAAGACCGCCTGGCATCAGAAAGTTTAGTGGAGTGATGAAAAGAAACCCTAAAAGATACAGGTTCAAGAACCCTAAGAACTGCTGGGCCAGCATTTCCCAAAGGCAAGAATTCCACCAGTGGCCATGGCGTTTAATTGACAGGCTTCTCAACATCAATCCCTCAGTTAATCACCATGCACAGCACAGCCCCATGGCCACACATGGTGGGTGCTTAGAAGACAAAGCAAGAAACTATTACACTCACAGGAGCTCTCTACATGATTTTTCTGCTATGTAGTTCAGTAAATACCATAAATTGGAGGAAAGAAAAGTTACTTACAGGCAGAAGAGTCAAGGAAAAGATTTCTGAAAATGGGAAATGTGATGTGGGCTCCGAGGGATGAGTAGGAGATAAGGAGTCTATTAAAAGAGATGCTGAAGTATGTTTTAGTGGGTGCCTTGCAGGTGAAACAAACAGTAGGTGAGGGAGGAACAGCGGAAAGTCATCAGGTATAAGAGCAGAGCCATTTAGGCCAGCACCATGGTGAGTTAAAGCATGAGTTCCTGGTACCGTGGAGTTGAGTGGAAACCCCACCACGGAGTCCACCACAATAAGAGTTTGCAGGAGTGCAAACTGAATGAGATAGGTGAAAAAAAGTGATCCCACAAAGGTAAAAATCTGGACTGCAAAGCCAGGAGAATCACAGACAGAAAGCTGGCCTCATGCTCAAGTCTCTGGAGGAAGACAAGGAAGTAAACAAGAGGGTGGATTCCAGGTGGGAGGCCAAGGAGCAGGGAGGGTGGCATCAGGAGTGTGTGCAGGCGGCCAGCATCGGCTAGCAGGAGCATGTGCCACGATGACTACCTGCAAGCTCACTCACATGCAAGGGCATGGAGGGCTCAAAACAGCCACTCCAGACAGCTAAGAGATAGGAAAAGTAGATGACACACAGATCGTAGGGAATGGTAACGTGAGAAAGAGATGAGACTTCGTCCAAAGGAAGGCAGAGTCACTGAAGGTTCAGTGGAATGTCAAGATGAGCAAACTTTGGGAGGGTGAATATGGCAGCTCTGCAGAAGATGCACAATACAAGAAGGGGAGAAACTGGAGCAAAAAGCTGCCACCAGAGAACTTCAGGTATGAGGAGAATGACAGTAAAGGATGCACCTTGCCCTTGCCAAGCAAAGGACTTGCCGTTGCCAAGTTCCTGGGAAATCACCTCTAAGACCTTAGAATGTCCTGCCTGATGAGAGACTTTGTTTTAGGGGAGCTTTAGGCCATACAGATAGTCTAGGCTAACTATGTGGTTAATGGCTGAGGGCTTGGGCCTCCCTGGATTAGTCTGGCCATGTCTATGTGGTCAATTCTCAGTAAAAACTCAGGACACCAAGGCTCAGGTGAAGGAGCCTGGTTGGCAATACCCCATGCATGTTGCCATACATTCTTGTGGGGGAAGAAGCACTGTCCATGCGTCTCCACCAGAAAGAGACCATCAGAAGCTCCTGGCCAGCCTCTCCCAGACTCCAGCTATGCACCTTTTCCACAGCTGGAGTGTAAAGGGTACTGCTGTACCCTTTGACTGAGATCAACCATAATCACTAATACAACAGGTTTTATACATTCTTAGAGTTCTTCAAGCAAATCATTGATCCTGAGGATGGCCATAAGCCACATGGCAAACATGGTCAGGGGACCCCACATGACTAAGTGTGCAGCCTGGGCCCTAAACATCAACATTTAAAACCCAGGAGCAACAAATGGCATATCACATTGGAATTATTCACCAAGAAAATATATTCCACATTCCCAGAAATATATTAGCCTTCTAAAATAGATTTTAAGATATGCTAAATAAAAAGACAAAACATCACAGTCCATTTTTGCAAGGAATCAAATATATAGAAACATCAGTCTAAAACTCAGCATGTACTTACTGAGGAATGAACGTTCTTGAATTTAGAGCAATAACCTAAATGACGAAACTCAGAATTTTCTCAGTAGGAATTAAAATACAAAATGAGTAAAGGGCATTATTTTTGGAAGTGCCTTCATCCAGTGCCACTGGTTTGATTGAAAGGAACTATGCAGAGGACTGAGCACTCAGAGGTGGGCTGTGGGATAATGAAATGCCATTCACTCTGGCTGTAAGCACTGCAACCCTTTCTGTCACTGTCCCTAGCCTGGCTGTCCAGGCTTCCATGAGGTCACCTCTGACAGCCTCTGTCACTTGTTCCTCATAGGTGGTCTCCACACAAATGTGCTTAGATAAATCAACACTGGACATTTAGGATAACAATGTCCCTTGAAAGAATGGCAATCTCTGTGGTTGGGGATCCTTGGAAACCCCAGGCACTCAAGAAAACAAAGAGTGTGTGACAAGAACAGAGAACAAGCCTTTGAGGCAAAAGTGGTAGGGAGGAAAGCAGAGAGAGGGGAGGGGGAAGGAAGAGCAAGACAAAAGGAAGATGGGGAAGAAAAATACACTACCAGCAGCTACAGGGATAACAGGATGTTCTGAAATGGTGCAGCCTACTGAAAAATATGATATAATCTATCATTATAAAATGGATCTTTATTGTTTCCTTCAACTTTTGTTAAAATAAATTTTATGGAAAATTGAGGTTTACAACATGATGTAATGGTGACATATAGATAGTAAAATGGTTACCATAGTGAAGCAAATTAACATATTTATCATCTCACATAGTCACATTTTTTGAGATAAGAGCAGCTAAAATCTACTTATTTCACAAAAGTTCTAAATACCATATAATTTTATTAGCTATGGTTCTCATGCCTGCATTAGATGTCTTTGAAGGATACAAATAACAGCAATGTCAGCTTCAGGTACGAGGGAGGCAGGCCAGTTCCTGGCCATTCCCTTCCACTGGCAGAACATCTGCTGTCACCTGCCACCACATTTCTGAGCAAATATTCCAGCATTCAAGGAAACAATTTGAAAAGGAAAAGAAAAATGCACAAAAGCTTGAGGTGATGAAGAAATTGTATGATGAAGGCAGCAGCCAGCCCCAGCCACTCTTACCATGGTTCAGGGAGCAGCCGCGTACCCCTCCCCTTCTCTCCTCTACAGGCCAGCACTAGTTGGAGTCAGAGGCTGGTCTGTGGAGCAAGTTCATTGAGACTCCCAAATATAAGATTGCTGGCCACTTTACATTCAAGACAGGGTCAGGACTCAAATGAAAATGGGGTAATTTTAAAGATAGATCTCTGGATTTGTTCGATATCACCACTTAAATTCTTTTTAGTTTTTTTTTTAATTTTTTTTTTTAATTTCCATAGGTTATTGGGAAACAGGTGGTGTTTGGTTACATGAGTAAGTTCTTTTGTGGTGATTTGTGAGATTTTGGTGTACCCATCACCCGAGCAGTATACACTGTACCCTATTTGTAGTCTTTTATCCCTCACCACCTTCCCACCCTTTCCCTCGAGTCCCCAAAGGCCATTGTGTAAATCTTACGCCTTTGCATCCTCATAACTTAGCTCCCACTTATAAATAAGAACATATGATGTTTGGCTTTCCATTCCTGCATTACTTCACTTAGAATAATATTCTCTAATCTCATCCAGGTCACTGTGAATGCCATTAATTCATTCCTTTTTATAGCTGAGTAGTATTCCACTGTATAGGTATACCACAGTTTCTTTATCCACTTGTTCATTGGTGAGCATTTGGACTGGTTCCACATGTTTGCAACTGTGAATTATGCTCCTATAAACATGCATGTGCAAGTATCTTTTTCATATGGTGACTTATTTTCCTTTGGGTAGATACCCAGTAGTTGCACCACCTAAATTTTGAACAGTATTTGACATTTTGATGTCTAAGTGCTGACAGCAGAGTTAGAAAGAGATAGGATATAGTAGGCCTGGCTCTTAAAGGTTTCTCTTTCTTAACGATGTTCCTTTGCCCCTTGGTTTGCCTGCACCGGCCTGAATACAGAATCTGTGCATGAACCCAGCCAAGCTCTGCACAAGTTCTGAATGAAGTCGTGTCTCTAGCAGGGACAGCATTGATGCAAACACTCGTGGCTTTAGAAAGTTAGAGACCTTACACAAAATGTGGGACAAATGTACAGAGAGAGAACACACACACATATTTATAATCAGATCATTATAGATATAAAATGCAACAATATTGCATTCCAATAAGCAAATAAATAGCCTTACTTTCCACATCAGCTTGTACATCCAATCAGAGACTTTTTCCCGTATCCCAGTTTAGCACACTGGGTGTTATGCTGAATGACATGCATAAGACCACAATGACATGGGAGGTCTCTGCCCTCAAAGAATTCAGCCTTTAGAATCGCTTTTTCCCAAATCACAATCTCATTAGCAACCAGCTGATATTTGATCTAGAAATAATTCCACATATTTATCAAGAACATTTAATAAAGAATCCCTTCAGCAAATATTTCTCATGCCATTAAAAAAAAAAAAAAAAAATGTCAGATGTTGAGATTCCCCTTCACTGAGTCTCTGGCTCCCACAGGGCCAAAGTAAGAACACCTGGCCACCAGTCCCAAAGGTCAAGGCCTCATGGACAGTAAGTCCCCATGTGATGACAGATGACTTCACACCTGGGTCATTTAATCATGCAAACATCTGGCTCGATGACTGGCAGGGGCAAGTGCTACTTTCCTATACAGAAGAGCAGGCACTTCTACAAGTTGTATCCAAAGAGTAAGATGGCATGAAAGAGATACACTCTTCCCACTTGGAGCCTTCATGCCCAGATCCAGCCTGAGACCCCTCTCTCCATCAGACGGTAGTCACTGTGAATGGAATGATCTAGAAATATTGAACATAACTCAGACCTAAAGAAGGATAAACAAAGTAACAGGGGATTTTGTTCCTCAAAGCATTGACTAATCCTAACAACAGTTTGGGAGGAAGAAATCCAATTGTTTTCCATTCTGTCTTCATGCAGATTATCCTTTGGTGAGTATTTAAAGCTAGTAGAAATAGCTGGCCCTCAGTATCGCCTCAGTAACGGAAATAAAGCTGGAGTAAACACTTCCTATTTCATTACTCCCACATGAGACAATGATGTGTTCTGAGCTGCAAAGAGGCATGGGGGCTGAGGAAAAGAAAGAGAGGAGCAAAAATGACTTTTTTATTAAAGCAAACAGGTTGCCAAAAACTAAGCAAGTGCTCAAAATGAGCAATTTCTGTTATGGGCTCTCTAAGGACACCAGGGCCTCAGAATAGTGAATACTTTCTTATTTCAGCCACCATGTGCCAGATTTTCAAAGGGCAGGCTCACTTTTCATGCAGGCAATTTTGAAGCGCTTGCACAACTGGTTAATTTGCATGGACAACCAGCCTCTGGGCTTCCACTCTGACAGCTAAATTGATCAATCCTTTGTAGAGGAAAATCTCAGAGCCTAGGAAAAAAGGGTATCTGAGATCCTTTGAAAAATGTGGTCTCTCAATTCCTACTTATTCAGAACTACACATCCAACAAGACTTACTCTGTAAGCAGTAGTTTGCCCACACAAAGGAGACTCAAGATTTAACTCTAGATCTAAAGTTAAGATTTAATTCTAATACTAAGATTTAACTCTTTAAAAAATTATTTAACTCCTCTTGTTACTTAAACTATCTCTGTTAAAACATTAAAAAAAAAAAAAAAGGGCTGGGTTCTTATATCAACCCTTGGGTCATTACATAGAAGAGCAAAATGCCTGCCACAGATTAAACCACATCTGACACCAAACCTTTCTCAGAGAAAAAGCTGAGTTGAGGCAGACAGGTCTGTTGAGAAATATGAAAACAGAGAGGAGCTCATTTATCCCATAAAAGTTGGCTAACTGAAATTCACAATGAATTACTAGTGAAATGGCAATTGGTAAAATCATTCAGAAAATATTTTCCTAAAACAGAATAAGCAGTAGATTTTCAGAAGTTTCCAGCTACAAACTCAGAAAAGAGAAATGAAAGGGGATGTGCTCCTTCGACTCTGTAATGGAAAGAAGATTAGTATAAACCCGTGCAAGCCAATCCAATGTGCATATTGGGCTCTCCGTGACTTCACTTATTTTAGATACTTAAGCCCTAGTGTCACTGTTTTACATGGTATATACAATGATCTGGGCCAAGCCAATTGTGTTTTGCCTTGGAAGACAAACTCTGGTGTTCTATTCTGGCTTAAACCTAGCGAATGCTCTGGAGTCGTTTTAGAATGTTTGCTTCTTCGAACACATGAAAAATAAGACTTTTAAATCCTTCTGAATCAGTCCCAGTGACCTGTTGGGTCTTTCATCATCCAACATGGGCACCAAGGCCTAAAGAAGAAAAAAGCATCTCACTTCCGCAGTACGGCATGCAGGCAAGTTGCTCAGGAATGTGAATCACTCCACCTAAACATTTGCTTCATGTTTTACAGAGGACTTAACACTATATGAATCCCTGAGTGTATTGCATAACCAAAAATCTAATTCTGTTCTATTTGTCATCCTCTCAATATAAATTAGTGATTAAAAATGAGAAATAAGCTACAACACAACAAAACAGATGGTGCCTTACCTTCCTATAAACACTGCTGTGTTTAGAGAGTTTACACATGTGGGGGAATGTCATGACTTATTTTTTTCACATTTGGCAATGAGTCATGTCATCCATTTTAGCACAAACTGTCCTGAAACTTCCTCCCAAATGAAGACATGGAACAGTTTCACTCATATGCAAAAGCACCCATGCCAGCTGCCTTTGATTAGTCATGATGCCTCTCTGCCCACTCTGCAGCCTTCATCTAGGAGAAAACCTGATCCAGTCGGACACCCAAACAGAACCAAAAGGTCAGCATGTCCTGAAGTCAACCTGCTAGGGAAGCAGATGCACTTTTGGAGGGGCCAAGATGCTTCTTCCCTTTGTTTCCCAACAGATACCCTTAAAAATTCAACCCAGGAACTTGATTTAACAGTGTCCTCTTTACTTTGGACACTCTCCCCAACCTTGTTGAGCTATCCTGCAGATCTAACATATAGAGTTGGAAGAAAAACCATGAATAATCTCAGGAAAGTTCTAAGTTCACCAATTATTAAAGGAGCCAGAGTCCATCCCAACTGCCAACATTCAATGGAAGTCCACTCTGTGGAACTAAATGGGAAGGAAACAAGACCAGTCTGAAATGCAAACCATGTTTGACAAAACCGTGTTTCATTATTTTACACAGTGCTTAGAGCTATGCCTGACACATGGTAAACCCCTAGCAGGGAGTTAGCCCCGCCCTTTCTGCCTACCCCAGCAATGGAATCGGGTTTATGTTTCCCGTTCATCATCTGTCAAGACAACTCCTCCCCTCCCTCTGTGGCATGAACAGTATTAAACTGACTGCTGGTGTTACTCAGCTTTTTGGTTTTGATTTGCTAAGCCATTGAGATAGTAACACCTCTCCTTGTGGTACCTGTGAAGTTTATTTATGAAACTAAATCCAAATCTCTGTAATTCTTGTTCTTTAGATTTTATCTTACGGGCTTGACTTCATCACTGAAGCTATTCATCCTAACAGCCTTGCCTGCTGGCTCTCTGAAATCCAGGTGGCCCTGACATCCCAGTGTGATGTGGTTGGCTCTCCTCTGTGATGGTGACACTTGATGCTGGCTTTTCTGTTTCTCCCATCACCCTCCATTGTTTACTTCTCTGTCTCCTGGTCAAGGGCCGGCTTCTGTGTTAGTCAGCTGACTTTGCATTCCCAAGGCCATGCCTAAGTAAATGAGCATATTCAAGAACAACAGTTTAGTTGGTGGGAATGTAAATTAATTCAACCATTTGGAAGACAGTGTGGCGATTCCTCAAAGACCTAAAGGCAGAAATACCATTTGACCCAGCAATTTCATTACTGAGTATGTACCCAAAGGAATATAAATCATTCTGTTATAAAGATACATGTACCCGTATGTTCATTGCAGTACTACTCACAATAGCAAAGACATGGAATCAATCTAAATGCCCATCAGTGACAGCCTGGATAAAGAAAATGTGGTACATGTACATCATGGAATACTATGTAGCCGTTAATAGGGACAAGATCATGAACTCTGCAGGGCCATGGATGAGGTTGGAAGCCATTATCCTCAGCAAAATAATGCAGAAACAGAAAACCAAACACCACATGTTCTCACTTACAAGTGGTAGGTGAACGATGAGAACGCATGGATATATGGGGGGGAACAACACACATTGGGACCTGTTGGGAGTATGGGGGAGGGAGAGCATCAGGAAGAATAGCTAATGAACGCTGGGCTTAATATCTAGGCGATGGGATGACCTGTGCAACAAACCACCATGACACATGTTTACCTCTTCAATAAACCTGCGCATACATGCACCCTGGAACTTAAAAGTTGAAGAAAGAAAAAAGAAAAAAAAGAACAGTTGGATGAACATTTCTCACTTTTATCTCTGAATGTGTGTAAATATTAACAGGGGCATATCCCTAAAGTTAACTCTAACATCAATCACAATCACCCAAAAATGCAGGAAAAATTAACCCGGGTGGTACCTGGAGATGACCTGAGCCTCACCCAGATCTAGAAGATACCACACACAGAGAAGGTGCCTGGGTAACATTTGGCAGATAGCAGGGTGCAAGAGTCCCTTTCTTACAAGTGATTAGAGAAAACTGCAGCTTCCTCATCCAGAGGCTCTAAGGCTACCTTGATCCCATCTTTCCTCAAAATAAAATTCTCTTTTCAATCCTCCTTAGGAGGTTTTCTAGTCTCAGAAGAACCTTCCATGCTATTCATAGGAGATTAGGTCCCCCTATTTTACATAACAATGGCTGTCCATCCTGTTCATGCTCATAAAAGCTCAACTTTGCACAGACTCCCCTGTGCAAACATACCGATGTCTCCCCTTCCTGTCCATTAAGCTGAGTCCCCTATACCAGGATCCTTCTACAGACCCCCTTGGGGCAGCTGTCTTGACTGCCCTTGAAAACCACTCTCAGTCTCAGAGACATCTCCAGAGGAGGAGGGCTGCTCATGAACACAGTCAAGCGGGCACAACGAGGCCAACCCAGTGGCCAACAGGGACCAAGAAGGAAAATAGTTTCCCCTTAGAAATATAAACAATATCTTTGTAAATGTCATGCTTATACTGATAATCCCCTTAGTAAGCTCACTTTTCATGGATATCAGGCCAGTTGCTAAGTATAAATTGTTCCAGTGTCTGAAATTAATGATATTTGGTTCAACAGGAGTGTTCCTGTATATAGCAATTCTACAGTCATTGATTAAAACAGTCCTCACTTTTGCTATCTAGACTCCCATTCTCCTTCTATAAGCATCGGCTTCAGGCTCCTTTACCCGCCCAGTGACCTGAAAGCATCTGACCCCTCGCTGCTGCCTGTCACAGCCACACCCCTGTCCACTCACCCAGCTGTCCCCTCTGCCCAGTCAGCCACAGAGAAAAGTTTGAAGGAGCTTTCTTCTCACTGCCCAGTTTTCTATTTTACAGAAGGCTTTAGAAAACACATATGTGCTCTGGCTAAAATAAAAATGAAATTATAATGTGATCTACCACATCAAAAAAAAAAAAACTGAAAATAGTTTTAGTTAATTCAGCATCAGAAAATCAATATGTCCTTAGCAGTATTCTGTGCTTGACTTCAAAATGTGTGTTTTAATCTCGACTTTATTACATGTTGTATTTGGTTAGTTCACACTTAGAGTTCTCATCAACTGCTTTTTAGGTCTGTGGATGGGAAAGTACTCCATAAGAGAAATCAGCCTAATAATTGAATACAGAGCTTTAAAAAGAAAGACTTGTATAACTCTGAAGGGGACAAAACAATGACACAGAAATAAAGTCAGACTACAGCAGTTCAAAGACCTGTCCTTGTTTGTGATTTTTTTTTCTAATATACAGACTCAAGGGTTCAACTAAGAGGCTGTTGTCAGTTATACTTCTCATCCATATCCTCTCTCAGATCAGCAGACATCTAGCCACTCTGCTGCGTGCTAATATAAAATCTGTCTCTGTCTCCTCACACGCCCCGTCAGAGAAACCATCTAATCATGAACCAGCCTATCATTACAGCAGCCACTGTAAACGCTGGGGAAATTAAACAATAAACAAGACTCCTCATTCAAATGGGAAGCTGGCAGCATTGTTGGGGAGATGACAAGACCCATCAGTAGACTGGGAACAAACTGCCTTGCCCTGTGTGCCCTTTACTGCTTCTCTTCTTCAGGGTGTGCTAGAAGAAGGGGCATAGCTATCCATTATTCACTGGCAGTCTCATAAGTCATGCCCCTTTCCTAACTATTGTAAAAGAGCTATAGTCAGAAAAGTGGGGTGAAATGTTGGTGACAGTTGCTTATCTCAAAGACTTCTAAGGTAAACCACCAAACCATAATTTGATGCAATAATATGGTGTTTATTGCTATTCCTTGATCAACTACTCCCAATCCCTGCAAGTTAGATTTCTCCTATTTTTGTATTCTGGAGTACACAGAGTTCTTTCACCAGTATTTAAGAAGATGCAAATTGATCATAACCTCCCTGAAATGAAAACAAGGAGGGTAAGAAATGGCCCAGGTTTCTTGATTCCCTCTGCTGTGAACCTGGGACCATGTCACCTTCCCCGTCCTCTTTCCTGCATGGCTGAGGATGGCAGACAGTAACTCTCCTTAGCAGACAAGGCAACCTGCCCAGCATGGAGGAAACAGCAAGTAAGGACTGCAGTTCTACCTGAGCCACCTGGCAGAAGAGGAGGAAAAAATAATGATGAAGGAAATCAGAAAAATTGAAAGGCATTAGCCCTACACTTAATCCACCTGATGTTACATAAAAAACTGTATCAGTAGAAACAGACTCTCCCTTTCACCCACTTCCTTCACCTTTTCCACCAGATTTCTTCCATTTGTCACCCCTGCAGCTCAGAATTGGCCCTGCCGTGTCTCCTAATGCTGAGGACAGACCATTAAAGAAAGGAAGGGCAGAGAAATTACAATGACATGGCTTTGTTCCCCAAGAACATTCACTCCAGAAGCTGTCACTGCTCAAAAGACATCTTCATTCTGGCTCAAACGGCCAGAGGGAGCTCCCTTCTCCTCAATTCCAATTTGCTTTGACAGACACGTGGCTGTGAAGCAGTGGTTTGCTTCCCGGAGCTGAAGCTGCACTGGAATTCCAAAGTTGCCCTAGCCCTGTCAACAGAAGTCAGCAACTTGAAGAGGAACTGCTATCCAGTCACAGTCAGCATTCCCTGACACCTGATAATACACAGTCTCCCAGGCAAGATGCATCCCATCTCAGATTATTCCAGCCCTGCCTCTAATTGCTCCCACCCGTGCAAAAAGGGTGGTATTCTGTTTTGGAAAGAATTATTAAGGCCATGTTGAAAAGAAAGTCAAGGTTGCATTCTTTAACCCAGACCAAACAAAATTTTCTTTTAGCTTCTAGCCACACTCTCCCAAACAAAACAAAATTTTAAAAGAAAAACTGAGATGCAGTGCTAAATTATATAATGAGAGGAACCCCAGTTTCCTCACCCAGCTTGTTACCGAAGAAACTATTTATTACAAAAGCTCCAGAGTCACTGTTCTCTTCCAGGTCCATGCAGAAGCAATGAAGCCCAAGCACAATAACGCCATCAGAAGGGCAGGCAAAAAGCTCATTTTACAGCTCCCAAAGGGGTCTAATTCATCATCCAGGAAGAAGGACTGTTCTGAGAGGTGCCTCAGAGGGAAAAGCCTGTCAAATGACTCAATGCCACCAGACCCTGATCTGCCACCAGAAATGCTGCAACCACCACAGATACTTACTGTGATAGACAGAAAATCCTGTTTCATTATCCTAAGTCTAAACATGTACTTTATACCTGTGGGATTCAGAGTACAAAAGGTGTCAGATCAGTCTATATGTTATTTATTTTACATAGCAATTGAGATTCATGAAAGAAAAATATAATTGGTCTTCATTATCCACGGATTACATATTTGCAAACTCACCTATTAGCTAAAGTGTATTTGCAACCTCAGAGTAAAAACTTGAGGCACTTCCCAGTCATCCATGGACACAAGCAGTGAAAATTTGAGTTTCCTGACACAGGCATTCCCAGTCAAGGTCAGACAAGGCAATCCTACACGTTCTTGTTTCAGCTCTCATACTGAAAACAAGTGCCACATGCTCTATTTAGTGCCACATTTTTTGCACTTTTGTATTTTTGTTGGTGATTTATCTGTTTAAAATGGCCCCAAGCATAGGGCTGCAGAACTGGCTGGTATTCCTAAATGAAGGCTGTGATGTGCCCTATGAAGAAAATGCATGTGTTAGATAAGCCTTGTTTAGGCATCAACTGTAGTGCTATTGACCATGAGTTCAATGTTAATGAACCAACTGCATATATTAAATAAGCTGTCTTTAACAAAAAATGCACTTGAAACAAGATTATTTATTGATCAGTTGACAAAAATATTGTGACCAGAGGCTCGCAGGAACCTAACCCTGTATTTCCCCTAGGAGCAATGGTTCAGGTTTTGCTAATTCAGTGTTTACAGTGACTTCATAGAGTATAATTACTACATGCTGTCAATGATAAGGAGAATCAACGTAAAATATCAAAGGACATGAGCAACAGATATAATACCCAATCAGTGTTCCCCAGCCTGACACAGGATCACAACAGCCTAACCTGAAGGACTGTGTAAGTAGAGTTTTTTCAGATCACTCAGAAGAATAACCAGCTCCATAGATGGAGATCCAAGGGAAGCTACCTACTCCCTCCTGAAAGCAAAGTACTAGCCCTCTTGCTTCAGGGGAGCACAGAACTCATCTTGCTAACCGCAAGCTGGGAGCCACTGGTGCCTGACTGTCTAGCACTAGCCACCCTGGGCAGAGACCTTTCTGAAGTCATCGTACAGTGAAAAATAGACTCCTCAGAAACAGAAATCTGTACCATTGACGGGCATCAGGGACAATAGGCTGGTGGCCAAGGTCACGTGTTGAATGGAGGGAGGAGGCTCTGGCCGTGACTCATGGGACTCTTTACTGCTCTCATTACATAATGTGAACCAGATCCTCATCTTCTCATCAGATAATGTTCTTTGCTCTCCAGACTTAAGGGGTGATTACAATCTGAAGAGTTGATTGTGTCTCATTCCACTTGTGATAATATATTCCTGATGACCAAGGCTAACCGAGGCTATTAACTTGAATCTTCAAATACCAACAGTCATAAGCGGTCCCCCTTTGATATATTCGCATCTGTTATGTGTTGAATTGAAAAAGGTTTTCTTGCTACAAAATGTATAAAGGAGAAAAAGTTAAACTGGTACAGAACAGCCAGTGCTGTTTTTTCCAATCCAGGAAAGCATCTTAATTCAATTGAACAAATTTTAGTACACTGAGATCTTTAACGTAAAAGCAAAACAAGACAAAAAAGCAAATTGATCCATAAATGTCACAGCATAAAAAGGTCCAAAGCCCTCACTTTATTGCTTCCTGATAGTCTTAAGCACTTCTCCTCTAGCAATGTTTTCCTCTATATTATCATCTTAAGAACTATAACCACTACCTTTTGGAATGGAATTGGCTTCCTTTTAAACCACTTTCCTCTCTTTATGATGAAAAGGAAATTTGAGTATCTTTCTCTACCTCCATTTCTACATGGTCAGTTGTCAAAAGAAAGTGAACAAAAATAAAAGAACTAGACGACACGTGTTCTCAGATTCAGAAGATGTACTAATAAAGGGATGCACATACTATTTTGCAGATCCTAGAAGACTAATGTCTATCACGATCACAAAAAAATTCTAAGTTGGTAGTCTCATAAATGGATTCATGAAGAAAATCAGAATAATTTATGAGTTATAAATCAAACTCAAGAGTTACAAATAGGATTCAGGTACCAGAATTTTCATTCCACCAGCATCAGATGGGGCTGTACCCGACAATGTCCCTGAGGCTGAGTGAACTGCAGACTAACTGCACCTCTGCCCGAGTTCCCTGCTCAGATAGCATATTGCAGTTTATTTTATTTTACTTTATGTATTATTATTGTTATTATTATTATTATTTGAGACGGAAACTCACTCTGTCACCCAGGCTGGAGTGCAGTGGTCTGATCTCGGCTCACTGCAAGCTCCGCCTCCCGGGTTCACGCCATTCTCCTGCCTCAGCCTCCCGAGTAGCTGAGACTACAGGCACCCACCAACACGCCTGGCTAATTTTTTTGTATTTTTAGTAGAGACAGGGTTTCACCATGTTAGCCAGGATGGTCTCGATCTCCTGACCTTGTGATCTGCCAGCCTCAGCCTCCCAAGTGCTGGGATTACAGGCGTGAACCACCGCACCCAGCCGCATATTGCAGTTTATTTCTAGAGAAAGCATCAGGACTGGGAAGCAGTATGTCAACATGAACGGGTCAGAACAGAGAAGGGTTTGAAACTGTAATCAAGCAATCTTATAATAAGAAATTGTGAAAATTATTTTAAAATGACTATTCCATTTGACTTTTCAGCCAAACCATGCTCTAAAATTCCCCCAATCTCTCAGAATATTAGAAGCTAAAATAAGGATGTGTGTATAAATAAATTAACTGAGAGCTTTAAAGAGATCTGGTGACAACGTGAAAGGAAGGCTTAAGACCCACTAAAATTTTGAACTGAGAAGCAGAGAAATGGTTGTTATTTGACTAAAACTTACAGAAGACCCTTCTTCTTCCGGGAAGCAGGAGTGGGTCAGCAGGGGACACAATATGGAGAGCCTCAAATCACAAAGCACTGAGAGGAAAAAGGGATCAAAAGAATTTCAGGACAATCCAGAGGAGGTGCTTAAAAAGAATCAAGTCTCTGCCAAAGACAGAAAGAGCCAGCTCTTTGTTTCAGAGAGGCCTGCAGCTACAGGACTTAGATTGGGGCATAAATTCTAATTAAAGTAAATCTTTCTAGATTCCCTGAAGAATTTCCACTCACCAGCTTCATCTTTCAGTGCGGCTTGAGCTACTTGCTACACAGCTTGACCCAGAGCTGCTCTGTCCCTGGCCATGCCAAGGAGGAAACTGTGTGTGACAGGCACACTCTCCCTACCTGGGAGGTTTATCCTCTTCTGCAACTGGCTGCTTCTGTAAAGACAAGCGTCAGGCTCTGGGTACAGAAGAGTATCAGGATTTGACCAGGGAAGAGGAAGGAGGTTAGGAAGCAGAGAACAAAACACAACAAAACAAGAAAATTAAAAACTCTAACCTTCAAGCGATTTCAAGGAGAAAACAGAGAAAAAAGGACAAGTAGAAAAAAGGCTTCTTTGAGCAGGCAGAGCAAAATTAAGGACACCTGTGATTTTAGGCGCTAACAAAAAGCAGATGTCGTGGCCTCAGACTCCCGTCCCTTCAACCCAGTCCTCATGCAGCCTAACTGGACCCCAAACCACAAAGGGGCTGGAGGAGAAAAGGGAGGTCTAAGTCAGCCCAGCTGCAATAACAAAGGCAGAAGTCTGGAACCACAAAAGCTTTTAAAAATAAACATTGTGATTCAAGGCAAGGAGAGGGGAAACAGCACTGGGGGAAACTTCAAGAAGCACTGGCTCTCAGCAGACATCATTTTAAAAGCCATTTGGAAATTGCCATTCAATGAGGTGTTTAAATGACAACAGACAGGCTGTCTTACCTAAGTAGAATAGGATCAAACAGAGAGATCAGAAGTACGCTGCCCTGCTCAGACTATTCTACAAAGCAACTAAACTTGCCTTTCATCTCTCCAGGAATACTTTCTCCATCAAAAACTCAAAGCCTCTAAGACACTGCAAGCATCTGGAGTTTTCATACTGTTATACCCCCTACACATTCTAGATCGAGCCTAGCAAATTAGCCCAAATATGTATCTATTTCAGAGCTTTTTAGGAAAATAACTGGTCTCCCTGTTTGTACTAACCACCCGCTGCTTCTAAATTCAATGTCTGAATGTGCAAACGATGGCCCAGAACTTCCTAAGATGAAGAGGAAACATGTGGTAAACCTACAACACGCGAACTCTCCTTGAAGAGGACTTCTCAAAAGCTCCTCAGAGGAGTAGAAATCACACCATGATCTAAGTTCACACCCTGTCACCAGTTTCTACCTGTGCAGAGTATATATGTATTTCTGGGTTTTTTTGTTTTTTTTTACAAAACTCCTCTCAGTTTCTTCTTCTGTAAAAGAGAGGTAACAGCAACCAGGTTGCAAGTAAATGTTGAGGTTTCAACAAAATGCATCCGAAGTTCCTCACTCAAAATTGCTCTTAACTCTTCAATATTATTATCATCATAACACATAATTATTTCTGACATCAAAGGCCTGACAGTTAAGAGTGTTGGAATGGTCTACTCTACAAGCCTGCATCCATGACCTAACCCATCTATGCCTCCTTGCTTAATATAAAACTGAGGTATGTTAGATTAATTTCTTTAAGGCCCATTTGAGGACTAACAAGTCTAGTTGTCTGGGAATTTGATTTCTTCTTCTGTATTTTGCAACTATAAGGATTCATCCTATTGCTATTAGGAACATTTTTTTCCTCCAAACAACTTTTCAAAAAAAGAAAAATTAAATACATTAATTTGATGCCTTTGGGGGCAATATGTTTTGAAAGGGTCACAGGACAAGATTTTGATATGAGGTACAAAAGGAAAGAAAATTAATTCTTGAAAAACCAGCATGTCTCCTTTTATTTGAGGATGAGACAAAGCCATTATGTATCACAATGTGTAAAGGCACAAAGAGCTAATGACAAAGGGCCTTTTTTGTTCCCTAGTCATAGCAGTTTTGTTCTAAATCACCAAGTCTGCTACCTTCTAAAAATTGATCTGATGAATCTTTCACTCTTTCTCAAGCTTTCGAAATAATGTAGAATCCATGAACCCTAAACTAAGATGAACATTTGCCAATGACACTCCTTCATCATACTTTAAGCTGCTCCTCCTCATAAGCACATAAGCAATAAGGCAGTTAAGGTGATGCAGACGGCAGGCACTCGCCCATATGCCACCCAGCACACCAAGGTGGATTTTGGTCAGATTGCCCAGCAAGCCACACAAGATGTTGGCAAATTGCTCTGGGGCTGTGGGAGAGATCCAAACACAGAAGCTCCAAGGGTGAGGGAGGGAAGACTCTGCAGAAAACCAGGGCTCCGTGTTCAAAGCTGAGTTTGCTGTAAAATGGGAGCACAGGATCCCTGAATTCCATGAATAGCAGTGCTAGCACCTTGGAACATGTATGAGCATCAGTTTGGCAGGAACCCAATGACAAACAACAGATACAAGAAGCTGAGAGGCTCCTAGGCAGGGAGTCCCAACGATGTGCACATTTTACAATCAGATTTGTACCATGGACATCCTTTAATGCCCCCAGGGACAACTTTCAGCTTCAGTTAGAATAAGGTAAGTTGTGTTGTAGGAAAACTGATTCAAGTAGTCTTAGAAGACTCAGCCAATAATTTGATCTATTTTTACAAGAAAATATGAACCAGAAAGATTTTTATCAATGCCAGTGGCAATAAATAGTGTACATAATATGCTATACATAGTATATAAGGTTAATAGCTAATATCAAATCTTAACTTTTTTTAAAAAGTCCCATAATTCCACTATTTTCTTTAAAAATTAGAACTGTTTCCTGGAAAGCCTTTGATGGATCATGAATTAAACAGCTTTTAAGGCAGCTACCCTGACACCTGCTTCCTCCTGTTCACACTCCTGCATGATCCCTTGAAGGTAGGTGGGACCTGTGACTTGCTTCTACCAATAGAACACAGCAAAGATAATATAGATGCATGATTGTGTGATTATAATATATAAAATTGCAGCACCCATCTTGCCAGCATCCCTTTCTCCCTGGCTAGCTTTTGGATTCAAACAGCAAGGCTGGAGAAATCCATACAACAAGGAAGTGCAGGCAGCCTCTAGAGCTGAAAAAGCCTCCAGCAAGAAAATGAGGCCCTCAGCCCTACAACCACAAGGAAACAAATTCTGCCTACAGCCCGAATGAACCCTGAAGCAGATCCTTCCCCAGTTGAGCATTCAGATGAGATCCCAGCCCCAGTCTACTGTCCTTGATTGCAGCCTTGCAGAAAACTCAACAAAGCTGGATCTAGACTTCCAATCCATAGAAATGGTGACATAATATAATGTATGTTCTTTTAAGTCACTAAGTTTGTTGTAATATTTTTATGAGTTCATATTAGTAGATAACTGATAAAGATCATTAAGTCTCAAGTTGTTAAATACAGAGAAAGATAAATAATTTTATTTAAAATAAATCTATATGATTGTTTATTCAATGGAACTGGTCTATAATAAAATATAAATGTATATTTTAAATGCCTGATTTTATTAAGGTTCTTTTTAATTACAGCACAAAATCAGGCATTGCAGATAACTGATTCCTTTTCCATTTACAATTCTGCTGCGATTCTAAAGAAAGCAAGGTCTTAATCAAATAAGTGAAATAAAATAACATAACATCAAAATATCAGCATTTGATCATTAGTCACCATGGAGAGTTCAGCTTTTAAATTGACCTATGATGATCAGACAGTGCCACATCATCTACTGTCAAGATCTGTTTTCAAATTTTTGGTAGTTCATATAAAACACCTCTGAGTATACTCAGTAGGAGATTTTTATTCTGATTTTATCAATAATATAAATGAAGAATCTGATTGTTGACCAGGCAACAGTAAAGTACTGTATTACTAAATTGTGTAATGATAGGAGTTCATGGGTTAGAAAAACNTTTACAATTCTGCTGCGATTCTAAAGAAAGCAAGGTCTTAATCAAATAAGTGAAATAAAATAACATAACATCAAAATATCAGCATTTGATCATTAGTCACCATGGAGAGTTCAGCTTTTAAATTGACCTATGATGATCAGACAGTGCCACATCATCTACTGTCAAGATCTGTTTTCAAATTTTGGTAGTTCATATAAAACACCTCTGAGTATACTCAGTAGGAGATTTTATTCTGATTTTATCAATAATATAAATGAAGAATCTGATTGTTGACCAGGCAACAGTAAAGTACTGTATTACTAAATTGTGTAATGATAGGAGTTCATGGGTTAGAAAAACTGTCAGTGAATTTACAGAAATACATTTAATATTGTCATAAATACAGACTTTAAAAATACATAGAACAAAACAGTTTTAACAAAACAGAATATATTCAAGCAAAGATGCAAGTCTATTTCAACAGATTAAGTATATCCCCAAAACACGAAACAGCCTATGCAGATACTAAAGTATTTTTAAAAGCATATTTATGAGTTATAATTGGTATAAGTATATTATTTCAATCTGTCTACTATTAAAGATTTAAAACTAGTAATAAAATATAATATGCTAGATGTTCAAGTAGCAAAATCCTACTCACTCAAAGCAAAATGATTTTGATTACTTCTTTACTTTTGGAAAACAGAGAAAATGATTTTCAGTCTTGAAATGTTTATCAACTTGAAACTGAAAGAAACATTCCAGATTTCCACTTTTGAACTCCCAAATATTAAGGAATTGTTGTCTCCTAAAATTAATTCTCCCTTTAATGATAGTGTATGACACAATCAAATGAAATTATTTGTTATATTAAAGCCATGTATTCCCTTACTAAGAAGCAGCTATGAGAACCTTTGTCATTATGTTTTGAAATTTGTCAGCTTATTACCTTAAGACTTAAATATTGTTAAGCCAATATCTATTTTGTTATTTTATGAAGAATAAGCTGACAATTTTCCCTCAATTTGCTCTTAGATTTCCCTAAAACTTGCTTAGCAAGTACTCTATCACTTCTCTTGGTCTTAACTCCGAAGATGGATGAGAAAACTTGAGTAAAGACAGGCTCACTGTAATTTACATCATTCATGGAAATGCATCTTTCCTTGGTCATTGGCTTTTCTCAAACATACACTTAGCATAGAGATGACCTAGCACGGAAATGATGGTTAAAAGCTCAGGTGTGAAGATCAGCTAGGAAACTATTTTGGCAAAGTAGGAACATGGAAAAGCTGAATACCAGGTATTATTTCAGATTTGGTTTTGTTCTCCTCAGGTTGTCTTACAGAGAATGCTCACTGAATCTTCCAGGGTATCTTAAAGGCACGGAAGATTATAACTTAGGAAAAAGCAAATATCATGACCAAGAGCTGACACCAAATGGAAATGCTTACAGCAGTAGCAGTCAGCTGCCTGAAAACTTCAGCTTGTCCCTGTTATTACTAATGGCCCAGGTAAGGCAAAGTCCTTAGTTAGAAAGTGAAAAATCAATTATTGGCTGACAAGTACTGGTTGACCTGACAATAAAATGGCATACAGAATAATATTTTTCCAAGTAAAGGCCCATCATCTTCTGTTTTTTTACAGTATGAATCAAATGTGGGGTCAGGAATACCTGTTCAGAAACACCATGGTGGTATCACTCCAGCACACCTTGCTACCTCTCTTCCCTGAAGGATGCATCTGTAAGAAGCGGTGTAATTAGAGATACTTCACTGCACAATCATATGTGGAGGAAACAGCAATAGTATAGTCCTGCAGAGACAACTAAGTAAGAGACAGGCAACGATTTTTTTATTTAAAAAGTTATGAGTGTAGTCTAAATAGTTTGGTGTGCTTGCACACACATATGAACATACTCCGCAGATGCTTGGCATTTATCATTGTTACCTAGGATGGGACTTCCACTCTGTCCTATAATCTCTAAGTTAGCCTTTCTAGCCAGAAAAAATCAGGGATCAAAAAGACACTGAAACTGTGGCAACATAAAAGACAAAAACACAAATGTCTTGATCATTGGCCTACATCCATTGCTAGGATGGTGGCGCTGCTATCTACACCTTGGCTTAAAGACCTCAATCCCACGACTTTCTCATACTCAAGTTCTAGAAGTATGTCTACCCCGAACCTAAACAAAATGTTCACCAACTCTTCCCCAAAATTGCCTCTTACATGAGCACGCTTTTTAAAAGAAGACATACATGCAGCCAACAAGCACACGAGAAAGATCTCAACATCACTGATCATTGAAGAAATGCAAATCAAAACCACAGTGAGATACCACCTCACACCACTCAGAATGGCTGTTATTAAAAAATCAAAAAATAACAGATGCTGGCATGGTTACAGAGAAAATCAATGCTTAGACACTGTTGGTGGGAGTGCAAATTAGTTCAGCCATTGTGGAAAGCAGTGTGGTGATTCCCCAAATAGCTAAAAACAGAATTATCATTCAACTCAGCAATCCCATTAATGGATATACATACCCAAAGGAATAGATATCATTTTACCATAAAGACACAGGCATGTGTATGTTCATTGCAGCACTATTCACAATAGCAAAGACATGGAATCAACCTAAATACCCAGCAATTTTAGACTGGATAAAGAAAATGTGGCAGATATATAGCATGGAATATTATGCAGCCATTAAAAAAAAAAAAAAAAAACAAGATCATGTCCTTTGCAGGAACATGGATGAAGATGGAGGCCATTATCCTTAGCAAACTAACACAGGAACAGAAAACCAAATACCTCATGTTCTCACTTATAAGTGGGAGCTAAATAGTGAGAACCCATGGATACAAAGAGAAGAATAACAGACACTGGGGTCTATCAGAGGGTGCAGAGGGAGAGGAGAGAGGGTATCTGACAAAATAAGGAGTACTAGGCTTGGGCCGGGCGCGGTGGCTCAAGCCTGTAATCCCAGCGCTTTGGGAGGCCGAGATGGGCGGATCACGAGGTCAGGAGATGGAGACCATCCTGGCTAAGACGGTGAAACCCCGTCTCTACTAAAAAATACTAAAAAACTAACCGGGTGTGGTGGCGGGCGCCTGTAGTCCCAGCTGCTCGGGAGGCTGAGGCAGGAGAATGGTGTGAACCCAGGAGGCGAAGCTTGCAGTGAGCTGAGATCCGGCCACTGCACTCCGGCCTGGGTGACAGAGCGAGACTCCGTTTCAAAAAAAAAGGAGTACTAGGCTTAATACCTGGGCAATGAAATAATCTGTACAATGAACCCCCATGACATAAGTTTAACTATATAAAAACCCACACATGTATCCCTGACCTTAAAATAAAAGTTAAAAAAAATTTTTTTCAAGAATGCCCTGGGACATGAACAATAAAAATGCCTTTTGTGGATGCTGAAAGAAAAAAAAAGAAAAGAACAATAAGGATGCAACTTGCATCCAAGCTCTCATAAAAGACTCATCTTGTGGAAACTCTCTTAATTAATTTCGAGCAAGAAAGTCTTATTGGGGAACCAGAGAGTCTGAAGAAAAGCAGAGAAAGCATTATCAAGTGCGAAGTACGGCTTCTGACCATGAATTCTAAATAAAAGATCATGGGAACAACTAAAGGGAGAGAGAGAGGTTTTGTGATAAACTGCATTTGACAGAGTTCCTTTAGATCTAGAAAAAAACAAAACCCTACATACACTTATGGTATCGCCTAAATACTAAAGACTTCTCGAGGGAAGGGCAGGAGGTCAGGACAACATCGTGAACAATTAAGCATTATTTTCCAGGCAAGTTAATTTTTTATTTTTCTAAACTTTGTCAGTGGTAATTATTCTCTAAAGAAAAGGAGCCTTTATCCTGAGCCTGAGTAAACATAGTGAAGTTGCTATAGAAATAAAAAAGCCAAAATCTAAACCATAAAAAAAACTCTGGTGCTAAAAATGGATACTCTCATTTTGCTGCAAAATTATAGGTTCAGCAGGTGCTCCGAGCCACTGAGACCTCTGCTGCCAGCGTGGGGGCTTTCCTCTGTCCCTAAGCAGCTCACTGTCTTCCAAGGAAGCAAAGTCACAGGAATGGCAAGGTGTATTAAATATTCTGGTAGTAGATGCTAGACCACCAAAGTTGTTTCAAATCAACAGCTGTAAGCATCAGACTTAACCTGGAATGTGTTCTCATCTGGCTCTGTTGGAAAAGTACTCCACACCCCCTGAAGGTGTTTTCACTGTGTCTGTGTTGTGGCTTTGGGGGAACGCTATCTATGTTGTTGTTACTGGTTGATAAGCTACACTCTAAAGGCAAAATCCAAAGGAGTCTTTTAAAATCTGTGGTGCTGTATTCAGATTTTCTAAACCTCGACACTGTTGACATCTGGGGCCAGATAATCCTCTGTCATGGGCAGGGCTGGTCTGTGCATGGTGAGATCCTGAGCAGTGTCCCTGGTTTCTACCCACAAGATACCAGCAGCAGCTCTCCCCACCCTGAAAGACAACGCCAAAAATATCATTAGACATTGCCAAATGTCCACTAGGAAACAAAGTCGCCCCTGATTAAAAGCCACTGTGTTAGATCCCTTTAATAGTGTAACTTTCAAATGAGGCCTTGAAAAGTATACGGTTAAATCTATTTGCTTCCCTATTGGGAAGATAAACAGTTACATGAAAAAAGCAGGAGCCAGAACAGTGTCTAAACTCCCATTTCTTACTAAGAGTATGCATACAGACACACGTTTCTATCGGCTTAGAAAACTTCTGGAAAGAACTGTTAAGAAGATGTTAATAGTGCTTGCCTCTGGAGTGTTTTAACCGTTTACTATAAGCGTTTATTTTAACTGCTTACTATAACCTAGTGTTTTAACCGTTTACTGTACTCACATACCCCTTTTCAATCATGTTTTAAGTAATTTTAATAACATATTTTTAAGTCACATTCAATATATATTTTAGAAGGCAGTAGGTGTAGGTGTTGCTTTTCAGGCAAGTTAGAGTTAAAATGGGGGTTTTCAGGCCGGGCGCGGTGGCTCAAGCCTGTAATCCCAGCACTTTGGGAGGCCGAGATGGGTGGATCACGAGGTCAGGAGATCGAGACCATCCTGGCTAACACGGTGAAACCCCGTCTCTACTAAAACATACAAAAAAAAACTAGCCGGGCGAGGTGGCGGACGCCTGTAGTCCCAGCTACTCGGGAGGCTGAGGCAGGAGAATGGCGGGAACCCGGGAGGCGGAGCTTGCAGTGAGCTGAGATGCGGCCACTGCACTCCAGCCTGGGCCATAGAGCGAGACTCCCTCTCAAATAAAATAAAATAAAATAAAATAAAATAAAATGGGGTTTTCCAAGCCATTTGAAATTCCAAAGCCCCCACTGAGGGAGCTGGGTCCCAGGCTTGGATGCCATCTGCCAGCAGCAGCCCCAGCCCTGGCATGGAAGCTTGTAAACTATCACAGCCTCCTTTGAGTGGCAAACAGAATAAAATGGAAGCAAGTGCCACAAATGCCCACAAATGATGTGGTCATCATTCTCTGGAACAAGATCCTTCGTCCTAAAGCACTCGGGTCTCTTTTGGAGCAGATGCCGGTGGCAAGTCCCACAGCGATCTGCAGCCACCATGAAGAGCGGTCTGAGTTCTCCATCCAGCACGATGGTCTGCAAGCGTGTGTGGACCTGTGGCTCGTGTTTCCTAGTAATCCCCCAAAATGCTTCCTTGAAATGCCTCTTTCAGGAGCCCCAACTACAGTCACCTGGAACGAGCTGTAAAACTGTATAACAGGAGGTCATTTCATTCTGGATTCTGGCTCCCCAACAGATACAGTAAGAAAACGTCAAAATGCTGGGCCCCAGGCCTGCTCCTGACTTGCTGAATCAGGACCTCTGGGTATGGGAACACAGTCCCATTGTTAACATGTTAACAGATGTTGCTATGAAACTTTCTGCTTATCTGTGGGTCAGTATTCAAGAGTTTCCTTAATTTTCAAGTTGAAATAAGAATCTTATGTAAAATATAGTGACTCTCCCAAGGGCTGAAATTTACAGATTTTCCCAAAAGAGACTCTATGTCTCAATCTTGAAATGGTTGGGAGAAATTTATGCACGAAAAAGGAGCATTTTAAAGACTTATTATGTGCCAAGATAAATTAATACAGTCAACCCTCCATGTCCATTGGTTCCATGTCTGTGGATTCAACAATCAGGGATGGAAAGTAATTGGGATAAAGAAATTCCACAAGGGCCATAAGGTAAAACTTGAATCCACCATGTGCCAAATACTATGTTGAATCGAAGCAAATGAAATGATGTATAGGCATTATATTGGATATTATAAGTAATCCAGAGATAATTTAAAGTATACGGGAAGATGCTCACAGGTTACATGGTAACACTACACCATTTTCTGTCAGAGACTTGAGCATCCACAGAGTTTGGTATCCACAGGTTCTTGGAACCAATCCCCCATGGATACAGAGGAGGACTTTATTCTCCATCTATATTCCACTGGGCTGACGGTCATGTAGGTATTTCATTACTTTTTACTGTTTTGGGTCCTTGGGAAAAACAACAAGGCATGCCTAGAATGATAAGGCGACATCTGAATAGGTTCCCCAAACACAAAGAGGAGCATGCATGGCACTGAAGTGAGACAGTGAGAAGAGAACTTCAGAGAGAAGTCCATTGTTGCTAACCACAGAGGACCCAGTGGGGAATTCAGAGAGAAATTACAAGTTAAACCAATGCTAATTGTTGACCAAGAAGGCCTTAACATTTCTTTCTCTTGAGGGTAATGTCAAGCCAGCCAAGGTCTGAGAGTTGGGGGTGCAAGTATCTGAGCAGCTGTACACACAGATACCTGGGGACCAATGTGGAGATCACTGGGAAACAGGATTGGATTAGACCAGTAGGACTAAGAAAAGTCCCCAGGCAGTGAAGGAATAATGCCTCACACTATCAACGTGGTTGAAGAGGATGGAAAAGAAGGGCTATGGAAGGGCTATTGAGCAGTGAAGTTATTTATGAGATAGAATTTTGTGGCTATTAGAGAGGGGGGTTGAAAAAAACAAAAGGGTAAAACTTAGAATGATTCTGAGATTTCTAGTTTGGGAAACTAGATACGTGTATGCATAGACAAAGATAAGGAAATCCAATTACCAAAAAGTCATTAAATGAATACAATCTGCTCTTACATTACTATAAGGTTATTATTTTCCATGTTTATCATAAATATTTCAGAGCTAATTATCTGGGCTTGGTTTCACTTGTGTACTTGGCTGATTTTTCTCATTCCTCCTCTTCCCACTCAGCATTAAATAATTGGCATCCACTCCCAATGAGCATTTCTGAAATACTCTTCAAAGTCATTGCCAAGGGAGAGATTGCCTTTTTGGATTGGTGTGTCTCAGATTTATCACAAGAGTGGGCAGATGTGAGGGAAAAGGAGAATGAGCTTTGGCAGTAACAATGCAGAGAAGAGTTTCATTATTCTTAGTGAGCACCAAAAGGCAGAAAGGCATCCTCATAAATCATTGTCCAAACCAATAGCCTTCCCCACAGACAAAGTTTCAGACCTTCTCATCTTTTGTGCTAAAAGAATCAGATGCCAAGAACAGGGAGATGAGATGCATGAATTGTTCTTTTCTTTGTTTTTTTTTTTTTTTGAGACGGAGTCTCGCTCTGTTGTCCAGGCTGGAGTGCAGTGGTGTGATCTCGGCTCACTGCAATCTCTGCCTCCTGGGTTCAAGGGATTCTCCTGCCTCAGCCTCCTGAATAGTTGGGATTACAGGCACCCACCACTATGCCTGGCTAATTTTTGTATTTTTAGTAGGGACAGTGTTTCACCATTTTGGCCAGGCTTGTCTTGAACTCTTGACCTCATGATCCACCCACCTAAGCCTCCCAAAGTGCTGGGATTACAGACGTGAGCCACTGCGCCCGGCTGCATGAACTGTTCTGAGGCCTGATGAGCGTTTGCTTATTCCCAGGTTAGAACTCCAGGCACCTTCTACTTCCATGGGTGAGAACTTCAGGGTATCCACTGGAGGACTCCAAAGTTCTCTTTGTCCATGCCATGTTGAGGAACCCCTCGGCTGGCCAAGTGGGTATACCTGGAAAAAGGTCTTTGTTTCCTGGCACAGACTAGAGGACTGTAAGCATGGGTGGCTTTCCAACTGGACAGAATCTGGTAAACAAGCACCAGGAGCCTCTAAGCCAGGATCAAGCTGAGGCAGGTAGCAGCAGCTCTGTGCCTGGAGGTGGGAGCCAGGGTGGGAGGAAGGTCTAGGCAGGCCTAAGCCCGCCCTGGCCCAGCGTGGGTCTGGCGTCCTGCCTGCGGGAGGCTGGTTCCTTGTGCAGAATTACTAAATGCTACAAATAAGGAAACATTGCAGATGAAAGTTTTAAAGGTTTATTAGTAATAATGCCATTCGGGGCACTAAAACTTCAAAGTCCTTTGACTAGCAGAGTCTAACTAATCTTTACAATGCCCCAGTGGGCTAGGTAAGCAAATAAATATTATTATCCCTATTATGTGGAGCACAGAGAGCTGTAAGAGGCTTTGCTCAGGGCTACAGAAAGATCAGCGTTACTCACATCTTGGTAACTACCAAGTCCAGACTCAGAACAGCAGGCTGCCCCTTGCACCACTGACTCATGCTGCCACGAAGACGGCAGGGAGGGTCCGGGAAAGAGACTCTCATGATTCGGAACAGAACTTGTGACAGAAGCAGGCATTGTTGGTTTTTTTTCTTATTGCAGCTTTAATAACAGTAAATGACAGTAATTTTGCCCAATTAGAAATGTCTGACTTGAGATGTTAGGCAGACGCCTTCATTACTGGAACATCTACTGTAGGATTTTGACAAATGTCATCCAGAGTGGGACCAGCTTGCCCAGGGCTCCTCCCTAATGGTGGCTCCTACATTCTAAGCCTTTCCAGGTTAACCTAAAAAGTGTAGGTTTGGGAACTAAACAGTCCTTAGTGGGGTCTTTAATCCTTCTTTTAATAAATTACAATATGTTTCTAAATAAACACATTTTGGAAAATATGAAATGGTAAAAACAAAATGGTAGTGTGTGAACTCTCCCTAGTAGAGTAAGTGATTTCTGGTAACACTTGGGGGTGTGTCCTACCGGTAAATGATTATGCATATAAATACATTTATACTATATAAAATTCAGGCTATCTATATTTATTCAAATCCTTGAATACTATTCAAAAATCTGGTTTAAATGGCTACATAGCAACCCATCAATCCATTTACTCAGCCAGTCTCCAGCTACATGATAGTCTGGGGTTTCAAATTACTGGTATCACAACACCAGATAAACATCCTTTTTCATGAATATTTCCATTAATTTCAAAATTTTAGAAGAAGAGCCCCTGAGTAAATGGATTCATACATATTTAAAGCATTTCATACCTACCATCACATTGTTCTCCACAATATTCTATTGCTTTCCACTTTCGTATGTTGTAAGAGGTTCATTTTTCTGAGCCTCCAAAATTTCTATGTTGGTGGGGCTTAAGAGTAGCAATGGGTTTTTTTTGTTTCTGTTTTTTGTTTTGTGTGTTTTTTTTTTTTTTTTTTTTTTTTTTTTTTTTTTTTTTTTTTTTTTTTTTTTTTTTTTTTTTTTTTTTTTTGAGATGAAGTCTCTCTCTGTCACCCAGGCAAGAATGCAGTGGCACCATCTTGGCTCACTGCAACCTCCACCTCCCAGGTTCAAGTGATTCTCCTGCCTCAGCCTCCTGAGTAGCTAGGACTATAGGCACCCACCACCACTAACTTTTGCATTTTTAGTAGAGACAGAGTTTTACCATATTGGTCAGGCTGGTCTCTCCTGACCTTGTGATCCGCCCTCCTCGGCCTCCCAAAGTGCTGGGATTACAGGAGTGAGCCACCGTGCCCAGCCAACAATGGGTTTTAATTAATGGATAGTGAATTTAGCATAAGGTCATGCTTAAAGCCTAGATTTTAGTTATATGGAATGTTTATTCAGGGTAGTAAGGGAGGGCTACCAGAGAACAGAGAAAGGTAATATTTACCCACCTCCAAAATAGCCACCACCTTCTATTAAGCAACCATAAAACAACTCATGTGCCAGATTTTGTAAGCAAGGTGTCCCCATTTCACAGTCAAGAAAATGAGGCTCAAAAATTCACTCACTCGCTCCAGGTCATTATTCCTAGGTTTGGAGCCAGGATGCCAGCCTTATGCCATGTGTTCCATCCCACTGGGATATAAATGGAAATCTAAAAGTGCTGGAGACCCTGAGCAGGGTAGACAAGAGAATGTTTTTGTTCATGATTTTTTTTATCTTCTTCTTCCAAATTATAAATGGCAGAAATGTTTTTGATGCTAGCTCCAAAGCAACCTTCATCATGTAATGAACCCCAGCAGGCTTGTATTAAAAGCACTTTGTAAGAATCTTGGGTATTTGGAGTACTTTTACTTAAATCTTGAGGAACACATGTTTAACAGGGAAAGCTCTGAGCCAGACAAATGTGGCTTTTATTCCTGAGTCTGCAGTTTAGGATGTGTACAACTTTGAGCAGGCCCAAAATGGCAAACCCAATCTTCATTTGTGAAATGAAAAAGAGTGAGAATTAAAAGAGACAGTACATGCAGAAGGATAATTCCAACGTCTGGACATGGTAAGTCCCCAAGAAATGGCAACTCTTGAGCTGAACATGTTAGGAGGAGTTCCACTGTTTCAGACAAGGTCATAAAGAGGTAGCATAGGTATTTGATTCACAAAGAGAGAGAAGGTAATCTCAATTCCACAGGCTGGAAACTCTATTCCCTTGATGTTAGGGCACATCCCCAGGTTACACACAGAAGTTTCAGAAGTGGCAATTTCCTTGTTCCTGTAGTGTGTGCTTCAAACAAATTATGTAGCAATACAGTACAATGACTAAGAGATTTGGTTCTGGGGAAATAAACAAAATTAGATTCCACAACCAACTCTATCCAGGAAGTACCATTGTCTCTCGAGTCCTTACCCTCAGTAAGCCGCGTGTATAAAATAAAGATCATTGTATTCCCCAGCTCATGTGAGAAGTGAATGAGACAACATGACTTATGCAAAGATAAGGGTAACAATGTCCATCACATAAAACAAAAAACTCATACAGGAATTACAGTACCCATGAGCACTGTCCAGTCTTCCCCCAACTTCACCTCTTCGAAGTTGGTCATAGTCCCATGATTTCTGTGGCCAGTGAGATGTAAGTGGAAGGAAACCATGCCTCCTCTGGATGAAAGTCTTCCCAAGGTCAATGGACCATATGCCATGTTCTCTTCTTTCCCCAACAGTGACCAGCAACTCTCAAGATGACAGCTACCCCAGAAATCAGCCTGCCACCCAAAGAGAGACCTCTTAAAAGAGCACCTCCAGCAAGCCCAGATGCACATGAAGCACAAATGAGAAACAAACATTTGTTCTTTGAAGCTGCAGAGATTTAGGGGTTGTGTGTTACAGCAACCTGGCCCATAGAAACTGATGAAGATATTAATATGAGTAGCTTATTAGTTCATTCCGTCGAGCTGGAAAAAGAGATCCTATTGATTTTTTATCAAAACATTAATAATAATTATGATGAGGAGGGCTTTCTCAGATAGAGTAGGTAGCTGAAAAGAAAAACAATGTAATGTTGAAGACAAAACCCTCATTCAAGACCCTCCGAGAACTGACTCTGCTTTCTGCCTTGGAAAAGGTCAGGGCTCACTGAGGTCGAGTCTAATTTAGGAACAAGGAGAACCCAGTTCCCATCACATCCATATATCACACACCTAAGTCCACAAGAAGGGGGATATGAGTGTCCTGAGGATGAACGAGTGACGGGGTCCCAACATGTTGGGGCTGATGTCTCAGTTCCTACAGGACCCTTCTTGGGAGTCTCCCTGAAATACTGCCTAACTGGGTATCTGACGAGGAAACAGGTGAAGGAAAGCCACCCAGAGATAGCCTAGAATTGCCTTCCAGAGGTTTCTGTATCACTGAGTGGGTCAATTAAAGAGAGAATGGTATGGTCCCTTCCTACCAATCCATAATCCAACAGAAACACTGGAAGTTTTTCAGTACTCGCATAAGAATATGAATGCTTGATTTAAGACAAGAAATACACTGGGCACGGTGGCTCATGCCTGCAATCCCAGCACTCTGGGAGGCCGAGGCAGGCAGATCACGAGGTCAGGAGGTCGAGACCATCCTGGATAACATGGTGAAACTCCATCTCTCTAAAAAATACAAAAAAATTAGCCGGCGTGGTGGTGGACGCCTGTAGTCCCATCTACTCGGGAGGCTGAGGCAGGAGAATCATTTGAACCCGGGAGGTGGAGCTTGCCGTGAGGCAAGATGACGCCACTGCACTCCAGCCTGGGTGACAGAGCGAGACTCCGTCTAAAAAAAAAAAGAAAGACTAGAAATAACTTAGGACAATTAAAACAAAGATTTTTACCAAAGTAACTGGTCTGATTAGACACTGGTTTGTTAGAAACATCAGCAGAGAGAGTTTTTAAACATCCAAAATATGCATCCTAGATAAGTTTTATAAGTCAATGTTTGTTAGGTTGAATAACTGTTGCTATTAACAATCTTTGCAACCAATAAGTCTGCACATACCCCTTTTAACAAGAGTCATTAAATACCTAGCTAAACGATACAGTTACAAGCAAACTCATTCGCTCAAAATTAAACGCTCTGTGGTATGCTTTTATTTCCAATTTTTCTTGAAGGAAGAATGCAGAAAAGTAGAAAAAGTAACAACCTGCTCCTCTTAGAAAAATGATTGAATGCTTTATACAGTGTAAGATCTATAATGCAAAGTATTAAGAATGTGGCTACATTTTTTTAATTTAAAAAAAAGCTATTGACTATCGACTCATTGCTTCTGTCTCTCAAACACATACAACCAATCATGTGTTCTGACAACACTGGTCCTTTGGGAAATATTTCCTCCACTTCTTCTCTAAAACTTGGCAGTGTGAGGTTTTGTTTTAGCTTTTTTCTTCTCTCTGCCTCATGACACTTTTGAGCATAGGAAAGACATCATCAACTGTCCTGAAGATTCTTTGTTTTGATTCTTGTTCTTTTATAGCACCCTCTGATAGCATTACATGACTTTGGAAATCAATTTTGTGCTGTGAGAATAAGGTTTGACATGAAAAGTTCCTGCCTTGTGTTCAAAGGACAGAGTTTTATTGAGGCTAGAACGTATTTTTCCCAGTATTGTTCTGTAGACACAGAAATAATCCTTAGCTCAGCCTGGGTCAAAAGCCAAAGAAATTGTCTAAAATGGCAGATCTTGAAGGAGGCTTGAGAGTTGGGAGGTGATGAGGAAGCAGCCAAGAAAACAGTATAATAATACCTTTGTTCACTTCCAGATATTCTCCTAATGTTTTCATAGATCTACTTTTCTTCATTGTGTAAGCTGCGTATGTCCACTGTAAAAATTTTAGAAAAATATAACAAAAGGGAAAAAAGCATTCACTATCTGAGCATCTACAATCATCACTATCATTTTGATGCACTTTCCAATCTTTAATCTATTCAAAATTATTAGAAGTATATATAAAAGATAAAAAATACCTATATAGAATTAGTATTTATTGAATAAGTTATGTATACTATATATTTCTATGCATATAAAGTGAAATCCTTTAAAAGCAGAATTTTAACAACTGCACACTATTCATGTTATTTATGTAGCATTATTCATTTCATCATTTCCTTACTCATGGCCATTTCTTTGCCCCGTATTTTAAGTTGTTCATTCTTTTTCCTGTATTTTGTCTATTTCCATAATAAATAAGAATGATAAAAGTCAGCAGGGAAAAGAACTACCAAATCACTTTGTCAAGTAAATTATTTACAATAACAAAAGCGAACCTAAAAACTCTACNAATTAGTATTTATTGAATAAGTTATGTATACTATATATTTCTATGCATATAAAGTGAAATCCTTTAAAAGCAGAATTTTAACAACTGCACACTATTCATGTTATTTATGTAGCATTATTCATTTCATCATTTCCTTACTCATGGCCATTTCTTTGCCCCGTATTTTAAGTTGTTCATTCTTTTCCTGTATTTTGTCTATTTCCATAATAAATAAGAATGATAAAAGTCAGCAGGGAAAAGAACTACCAAATCACTTTGTCAAGTAAATTATTTACAATAACAAAAGCGAACCTAAAAACTCTACTTGTAACCGTTTTACTGGTGACTAATACTTCTTTAATAAAACCTATTGGCTGCATATGGCAATCAGTGGTTAAAATAATAATAATAAAATAAAATTAAAAAACCACCAACCGAACAATAAGCCCATGGAGACCAGTAAAATAGCAGGGTGCTGTGATCCTGGGTTCTGACTCTCCAGGAACACCCACCAGAGATCAGGCTGCCAAGACCAAGAAAGAGAGCAGGCAGGGTATGTAGATTTTACCCCAAAATTCTGGCCAAACCTAGGGCTCAATATATTCACTGGGGAGAGGAATAAGGACAGAGAGAAAGGAGGGAAGAAGGAGGGAAGGAGCTGAAGAGGAGGGGCTGGGGAGGAGTAAACAAGAAGAGAAAGAAACAGGCTCAGGGAGACAGGCTTGGGGAACGTGGTGTGCCTGGCCCTGGGTGGACTGGCAGAAGGGCTTCTGCAAAAACTCAGCCCTGCACACTGGCAGAGAAGGGCACATATGCGTCAGCACGAGAATACCAGGCATGACTATCCAAGTGCTAGAGAAGTCATGTGCTCTCATGAGCTGGAGGAGGGGAGCAGATGAGCAGCGCAGGAGTCCAAATGCTGGAAGAGCAGAGCTGTGAATCAGTGATCAAAAGACAGGGTGACCACATGGAGTCAAAAGATGCTGGTGAGAAGCAAGACCATACAACAGATAGGAATGGAATGCCCACTCCACAACATATGGGGCATGCAAGATAATCATGGATGTCCACCCACAAAAAACAATGTCAAATGAGGTTTTTGTTGTTTTTTTTTAAATATTAGAAAGATGGTGGAGAGTATAATAAAGGAGAGGCTAATAAAAGGCAAGGATGCTGAGAGAAAGAAGGCCTCTCCAAGGTGAAGAATTCCGTCTGTCAGGGCTGGGTCCTGACGATCAGACTGATCAATGAGAGAAAGGATCTTACACGCGGTCCGAGCATCCCAAAGAAGGCTGCTCCTGTACACCCAGCTGAGGCCAGGGCCAGGTGCGAATGTGATGTGTGGAGTCGGGGTGTGCCTGAAGTCAAGGCTAACCCAAAACATCTGCTGGCTTAAAGGGATTCTGGCGGAGGGCTCAGACACACATGGGGACACCAGCTGTGAGAGGCATGAATCAAAGGACAGAGGCTTCCCACCAGGAAACAGGAGTCTGGCTTGAAAAAGACCCAAGAGTAAACAGGCACATGTGAGAAGCATGCTTTAAAAAAAAAAAAAAAATAGGGCATTCTGGTATTTCATCTGAAAGAGTCTACACATGTTTTAAAGATTTATCCATTCACTAAGAAATTAAAAGAGAAACACCCACCACGTGCAAGGCACAGTGGCATGCATCTATTTCTAGCTCAAAGTGAATTGAATGTGCCCATGATTGCAGAATCATTTCCATCAGCAGAGTAGAAATGGCTGCTTCCATTCTGTATGGTGGCAACTCAGTGAAACTTACTGCCACCGACATGGCCCCATGTCATCCAGCTTTACCCACCTCTCCTGCCTCACCCCCTCGCCTAAGACACTCTGGCCATACCAGCTCACACGAGCCAACCCTCAAGGGCCATTGGTTTCTGAAACAGGTGAGCCTTTTCCTGCCTCTGGGACTTCACGTGTTGGAACCCACCTCCATTCTTGTACTTTTGGTTCTTTCTTATTCTTCACATCTTTATTTATTTATTTATTTAGAAACCGAGTCTCACTCTGTCACCCAGGCTGGAGTGCAGTGGCATGATCTCGGCTTACTGCAACCTCCACCTTCCAGGTTCAAGTGATTCTCCTGCCTCAGCCTCCCAAGTAGCTGGGATTATAGGCATGTACCACCTATTTTCATATTTTTAGTAGAGACTGGGTTTCGCCATGTTGGCCAGGCTGGTCTCCAACTCCTGACCTCAGGTGATCCACCTGCCTTGGCATCCCAAAGTGCTGGGATTACAGGCATGAGCCACCACGCCTGGCCTACATCTGTTTTTAAATGTCATGTCCTCACAGAGGCCTTTGTGGCCCACCATGTCAAAATCTTCACCATGCCTTTTCTTCCATTGCCCTTATCTCAAGTTTAATTAAGTACCCAAGTCTTCGTTTTCTTACTTGTTGTCAATATATTGCCTTGGCTAGATTTTCCAAAGAAAGGAGCGTGTCCTTCTTAGTCATGGGTGTCTGCCGAGTAGCAGAGGTTCTGTGAATACATTCTCCAATTTTGAGCAGGTCAAAACAGAACAAACACAGGATAAGTTTTAATGAAAAGGCAGCCTTCATTTAAAGTAACACTGAGTTTCCATTTCATAAAACTTTTCAACTGATTTTACAAATATACAAGTAAAATTCATCTGCATAATACCTAAGGCATTATCTATATTATAACCTAATTGTCCTGAGCAACAAAATAACTAAGAACCCCACAATGAAAAATAAAGTTGATTTGGCCAATTGGTATTGTTAAAAGTTTGACTGGAGGCTACTCTATAGCAGGAAAAAAAAAACTCTCATTCATATTTGTATTATCAGTGCCAAGCAAAGCACCTGGCAATTAATAAGTGCTCCATTCATGTGATTTTGATTAAAGTTTTTGCATTTTAAACTAACATATGGCAGTTATCTTTAAAACTATAGAATGACACAGGTGGAAAGAAAATCTCCCTTCCATTCCCAAACTTCAACTCATTTTACAGAGGTAGCTAATGAGAACAAGTCAATGTATATTCTTTCAAACATATCCATGCATTAATGATCAAAAATACCTATGCAAGGAGACATTATGCTATGTGTGCTGTTTAATACCTTTCTTCATTCACTCTTCATTCACATATAATAGATGTTTCCATGTTTGCAAAAATAGACACATCATTCTATTTAAAGGCTGTATATTGCTCTGCTTTATTTAATCAGGTCCCTTCTGTGGACATTTAGGGTTTTTTCCACAATTAAAAATAAAAAAGCAATGAACATCTACAATTATGCAACTAGGTGGACATAAATACAAGATAAATCCCCAGAAGTGGAAGTGTCGGATCAATTAATGTTGATAGAAACTTCCTGAAGCACCAAACAGCTATTACAGTTACATCAACCCTTGCACATGTTGGGGATTTACTTTTTTTTTTAATCTTTACCAAGCTAATGGGTGAAAAATAGTTGATAGTTCAAATTTCTTTCATTCTGAGTGAAGCTGAACAGCTTTTCATACTGTTAGCTGCCTTTTTGATTTCTTGATAAAACTTTAAAGAGACTGATGCCTCCAAGCCAGGTACCAGGAAGGATATGGGAATAGCAACAGCCCTCTGAAGATAGGCTGGATGGAGTCAGGATTCCCATCCACACAGAGCTCAAACCACCCTGGGCTCTGCCTCTCCAGCCCAATTGCCTAACTCATCTCTCACCTTACCCATGCTTCTGCACCCTATGCCTTACTATTGTTTAAATGCCTGTTCTTCATTTCAGGTGACATACTTTTCCATCGTCTTTACCATAACATCTACTAAGGCAAAATAAAAACACCCATTGTCATTAGAAAACAGCAGAACTGTGCCAGATGTGGTGGCTCATACCTGTAATCCCAGCAGTTTGGGAGGCCAAGGCAAGAGGACAGATCACCTGTGGCCAGGAATTTGAGACTAGCCTAGGGAAAAAAGCAAAACCCTTTTTTTACAAAATTAAAAAAAAAAAAAAAAAAAAAGCCAGGAATGGTAATATGATTTGGCTCTATATCCCTGCCCAAATCTCATCTCGAAGTTTAATCCCCACATATCAAGGGAGGGAGGAACCTGGTAGGAGATGATTGGATCCTGGGAACCGTTTCCCCATGCTGTTCTCATGATATAATGATTTAAAAGTGTGATTCATGTGGTGGCAGGCGCCTGTAGTCCCAGCTACTCGGGAGGCTGAGGCAGGAGAATGGCGTGAACCTGGGAGGCGGAGCTTGCAGTGAGCCAAGACCCCCCCCCTACCCCCCAGCCTGGGCGAAAGAGAAAAACCCCGTCTAAAAAAAAAAAAAAAAAAGTGCAATTCATTCTCATTCTCTTTCTCTCTCGCTCGCTCACTCTCTCACCACAATATAAGGCCTACCTCTTTTCCCCTTCACCTTCTGCCGTGATTGTAAGTTTCCTGAGGCCTCACCAGCCATGCAGAACTGTGAGTAAATTAAATCTCTTTTCTTTATAAATTACCAAGTGTCAGATAGTTCTTTATAGCAGTGTGAAAACAATGTAATGCAGGAAATTGGAACCAGGAGTGGGACATTGCTATAAATGTACCTAAAAATGTGGAAGCAACCTTTGAACTGGGTAATGGGCAGAGGTTGGAACAGTTTGGAGGGCTCGGAAGACAGGAAGATGGGGGAAAGTTTGGAACTTCCTAGAGACTTGTTGAATGGTTTTGACCAAAATGCTGATAGTAATGTGGATAATGAAGTCCAGGCTGAGGTGCTCTCAGATGGAGATGAGGAAGTTATTAGGAACTGAAGCAAAGGTCACTCTTGCTATGCTTTAGCAAAGAAACTAGTGGCACCATGCTCCTGTTCTAGGGACCTGGGGAACTTTGAACTTGAGACAGATTATTTAGGGTACCTGTCAGAAGAAAGTTCTAAGCACCAAAGCACTCAAGACATGGCCTGGGTGCTCCTAACAGCATATAGTTACATGTGTTCACAAAGAGATTATCTAAAATTGGAACTTATATTTAAAAGGGAAGCAGAATAAAAAAGATTGGAAAATTTGCAGCCTGACCATGCAGTAGAAAAGAAAAATTCATAGGGAGGAACTCAAACCAGCTGCAGAAATTTGCATAAGCAACAATGGGGCAAATGTCTCCAGGGCATTTCAGAGATCTTCATTGCAGGCCCTCCCATCACAGGCCTGGAGGCCCATGAGGGAAAAATGGTTTCTTGGCCTGGGTCCAGGGCCCCGTGCTCTGTGCAGCCTTGGGACATGATGCTCTGTAACACAGCCACTCCAGCTACAGAAATGACTATAAAGGGCCAAGGTACAGCTTGGGCTATTGCTTCAGAAGGAACGAGCCCCAAGATTTGGCAGCTTCCACGTGGTGTTCAGCCTTCAGGTGCACAGAAAACAAGCACTGCGCTTTGAGAACCTCTGCATGGATTTCAGAGGATGTATGGAAACACTTGGATATTGAGGCATATGTCAGTTACAGGGGCTGAGCCCTCATGGAGAACCTCTACTCAGGTAATGCAGAGGGGCAGTGTGGGGTTGGAGTCCCCACACAGAATCCCCACTGGGGCATTGCCTAGTAGAGCTGTGAGAAGAGGGCCACCATTCTCCAGACCCCAGAATGGTAGATCCAATGACAGCTTGCACTGTGCACCTGGAAAAGCTGCAAGAACTCAATGTCAGCCGGTGAATGCAGCTACAGGGGCTGTACCCTGCAGAGCCATAAGGTCAGAGCTGCCCAAGGGATTGAGAGTCCACCCCTTGCATCAGTGTGCCCTGGATGTGAGACATGGAGTCAAAGGTTACTATTTTGAAGCTGTAAAATTTAATGGCTTTTCCTGCTCAGTTTTGGACTTGCATGGGCCCTGTAGCACTTGGTTTTGGCCAATTTCTCCTTTTTGGAATGGGAGCATTTACTCAATGCCTGTACTCCCACTGTATTTTGGAAGTAACCAAATTGCTTTTGATTTTACAGGCTCATAGGTGGAAAAGACTTGCCTTGTCTCAGATGAGACTTTGGACTTATACTTTTGAGTTAATGCTGCAATGAGTTAAGACTTTGAGGAAAGTCATAATGTGTTTTGAAAAGTGAGAAAGACATGAGATTTAGGAGGGGTGAGGGGTGGGATGATATGGCTTGGTTCTGTGTCCCCACCCAAATCTCATCTTGAATTGTAATCCCCACATGTTGAAGGAGGAACCTGGCAAGAGGGATTGAATCATTGGGGTAGTTTTACCAATGGTGCTCTCATGATAGTGAGTTCTCACAAGATCTGATGGCATAAGTTTGGCACTTCTCTCTCTCTCCTGCTACCTACATGTACAACATGCCTCACTTCCCCTTCACCTTCCACCATGATTTTAAATTGCCTGAGTCCCCCACTGCCGCCAACCATTCAGAACTGTGAGCCAAGTAAACCTCTTTTCTTTATCAATTACCCAGTCTCAGATAGTTTTCTATAGCAGTGTGAAAACAGACTAATCTACCTGGTGACACATGGCTGTATTAGTCTACTCAGGAGGCTGAAGAAGGAGGATCAATTGAGCCTCAGTTTCAGGTCAATGAGCTATGATTGTGCTCTGGCATTCCAGCCTGGGCAACCTAGTGTGACCCTGTCTATGGAAAAAAACAAATCTTAATAAAGAAAATAGCAGAACCTTTCTACAATAAGGAATGGCAGGATGGCAGGCAAAGCAAAGCCATAGACGTGGGCTCTGCAGCTTATGTGTTCCACCTGGAGTGTTGGAGCATCAGGTTCCTCATCTGTAACAACACCTACCCTATAAGAATGTTGTGTGGGTAGAGAGAATGTATGTACAGTGCCCTGGACTTAATACAATCCAGAAATGGAAGTGGTTATTATTGGCAACATGATGTGGGGCGTTTGTGGCAAGGAATAAAATCTTCTTTGGGTATTAATTCTTCCTTCATACCAGGATTTCAGAACAAGGGAAATCTTTGCTCTACTTCCCCATCAAGAATCATGTATACAACCTGTTTGCTGGAGGAACACCTTGGGCTGGGAGGCACCCTGGAGATGGCCACTCCCTCACTAGGGTCACCAGAGGGTGTTGATAAGAGAAGGCTGCAGGGAGAGGAGGTGGATGATCACACACATCACCTCTAAGGTGGTGGAGGTAATGCATTAGTATAACAGGCACTCACAAAATACTTCTTGAAAGAATGAATGAACTACCCACCTAAGAAACCCTCTGATAAATGTTCTTTTTTTTCTCCTCATTTAAACCAAGAGTTCACCACCACAGCATTGCTGACATTTGGGACCAGATAATTCTCTGTTGCCGGGGGCTGCCCTGTGCATTGTAGGGTGTTTATCAGCATCCTTGGCCTCTGCACATTCGACACCAATAGCACACACATAAGGACAAGTTGTGACAACTAAACCGTCTCTAGACATTGTCAGATGTCCCCTGAGGGCAAAATCACCTCCAGTGAAAACCAATGGTTTAGACTATAGGAAAGCAACAAAATATATTTTTGAGGCTAAAATAACTTAACTTTTACAGTGTCCCTGAATCCAAAGCTGTTTTGAAGGCTGAGCAAATAATATAGCTATAACTTAGCATAGCAGGTCCTTAGAACAATTTACAACTGACTGGAGAATATTAACCACCTGAGGCAAATCAGTCCTTAGCTGCTGCTATTCTGGGGGTGGGGAGGGGGACACAGCATTAATAATTCAATAAAGGAAAGGCTGCAGGCAATGAGACCCTAGAGTTATTTATTTAGCCAATTAGATTCATTTTTGGTGGCAACCCTGCTTTTGTGAGTATGAATACACCACGTCTATTCTTCAATTAACCAGGAAAACTGTACATTACAGATCTGCTCTTACTGCCTTTCAGTTGGAGGACATACAGTTCAAGTGGTCCTGGAACCTTCAGAGGAGGGAAACAGGCTTGGAACATTCATCACTTACACATGTGCCTCACACAGAGCAGATCCATGCATTGGGGATGTGTAAATTAGACGTGTCAGCATCAGTCCTCACCGTTTCTGCCCTAACTTTCCAGCCCTAATGCAGGGCAAGACACGGATGAATTATATCATGTAAAATTTAGAGCCATTGACACATAGATATGCTCAGTTTATTACTGTCAGTGATGAACAATCCTACCTTAACCACTAAGAGACCAGACAACGTAGTTTTTTTTCTTCTTCTTCTTTGTTTTTCTTTTTTGAGACAGAGTCTCACTCTGTTGCCCAGGCTGGAGTGCAGTGGCATGATCCTGGCTCACTGCAACCTCTGCCACCCAGGTTCAAGCGATTCTCCTGCCTCAGCCTCCTGAGTAGCAGGGATTACAGGTGTATAACTATCACGCCCAGCTAATTTTTGTATGTTTAGAAGAGACGGAGTTTCACCATGTTGGCCAGGCTGGTCTTGAACTCCTGACCTCAAGTGATCTGCCCACATTGGCCTCCAAAGTGCTGGGATTATAGGCGTGAACCACCGCACCCAGCCCAAAACATGGTATTAAATATATGTCTGGTGAAGCAAATGCAAGACCTTTCCTGTTTTGACTTTGCTCACAATTTAGGCTGCAGGAACTGCTGGAGGTCCCTGAAGAGGACCTCTTTTGGTGGTTTATTTTGGTCTAGATCACAATGTGGAAGGTGTCCCTGTCACTCTCTTGTGGTCAATGGAAGGTCAACTCAAAGCCCTATAGACTACAGTAGCTAATGGGGATTATTTTTTAAAATCATCGGAAAAAAGAATATCTAAACCAACTTAGTCCTATTCACTGGGACAAACCATTAGAAATTCTAGAGATTTCTCCCAAAGCTGTTAGAGATTTTCTTTTTCCTTAGGCATTTATAACCTTTGCACTTCATTTCTAGTATATATTTTACTTCCTTTTCCCTTTCTTGCTCTCCTTTTTCTTTTTTGGTTCCACTTATTTGTTCAGAGGCCAGATTTTATAATAATTACGGGTGGCTGCAAGCTCTGAGGCTTCACAAAAAGGCAGATACTTAGACTAGGAGATCACAGAAAGGCCACTGACAAGATTCCAATATGCAGATGCCCCTGACCATTGACTTGTCGTTGATAGCTAAACAAAGGCCATGTCCCTACCGCGAGGAGCAAGATTTCTTATGCACACGCACATGTGTCTGTCGCAGGCCTTGGAGACCCAGGATCAGTCAGATCCCCGATGAGACCACAAAATGGAAATCACATCTTCAAACCACTTTTGTTTCACTGAAATCAAACTGATGTTTCCATCAACAAAACATAAAGAGTTTCAGCGCCTCGTGAAATTTCACTGACCCAAAAATTATCTTTGACAACCCAAACACAGCTTTCTTTTCTCGTTTAATGTGATCTCTGTTGTGCTCACCAAGTCCAGTAGAGTACAGAGTGGGATGCCCGTGAATGTGCTGGGAGCTGAGAGCTGAACAGGGCCTGACATTTCACCCATTTAAATTACAGACTTTCCCTCCTCCAGAAGATCCAGGACATCTATAGCATGTGTCCAAATGTGGCATGGAAGAAAAATATCTTATTAACTCAGCACAATTACGGGGTCTGAGATCGGAGGAACTGGATGCCTCATAATGTAGAGCAGCAGCTTACAGGAATGGAACTCAAAGCAAATAAATTTTGATTGAAGAAGGAAGAAAAAGGAAAAACACAAGACATTACCTAGAGTGAGCATCTCTAAAGGCCAAGATTCTGGGTGAGCAGGAGGTGGGAAGACAAACAGCCCCTCTCGGGCATACAATAACAGGTGATATGGATGCCGCTCACTGGAAGGGAACTGGGGATGCCCAGTGGTGTACCAGTCAATGTTTAATGACCACCCATCTGGAGAAGCCCTGACCTGTAGTGTGTGCCAATTTCCATGGTGTAAACACTCCTACCATAGCCTACGTTAAGCTACTATCACCATGTCACTGAACACAGAGACAGGGAGACACACACGCAAATGGCTCTCACGAGGTAGGAGGAACAGCTCCGGCACAAAGCACCCCTGGCAAAGGAAGTAGAACTGAAAAGAAGCCGGGCAGGGGCCCTGGTGACCCACTTCTTTTGACAGGGGATTTGTGTGGATGGGGCTTCTGTCTTGACACAGCTGGACTTTCCTGATCGTTTATTCTCAGAAACTGAATGGAGATTGTTTCCTTTGTCACTCCCAATTCTGCTCTATGGAAATTCTTAGGAATTTAAAAATTCATGATGAGCACATATTAACTTAAATTCAAACATCAAAGGACTGCTCATTTTTTTCTCCTGTTGGGACTTTATTGTGGTAAATATTGCATTAAATTGCCGTGCCAATAACTGAGATTCAGGAGCACTTTAGTTATGAAGAGATTTCCTGTTCATGGCATTTATTGACAAAGATTTTTACCTTCTCACTCCCTATCTCTCTTCACTCTCCCTCTACCACTCCCTCTCTCTCATTTTCTCTCCCACCATGTTATCTCTTTGGGGCTGTCTCCAACCCTTCTCCATTTATCTTTTCACGTATCTCTATATATCTCTTTCTCAACTTCTTTACCCTTACCCCCTCTCCCTCACTCTTCCCTCAACATCTCAGTAAGGGAAAGATTTCTCATCCTATCTGCATAATATATCTGACAATTCCGGGCAGTTTGCTAATCATGCTTAAAAGAGTGACATACCAGAATGCAGAGACAACAGGAAGAGGTAAATTAATGGAAGCACTGAAAAATACCAGGCATAACAAAAGCCTGAACAAGCTCTGCATGCATAAAGAGGTACTATGCATTAGGCATATGGACTTAACTTGAGATTATGTACCATAAACAAGTACAACATGACAAAAAGAACGTACAGACGGAGTAAATTACTAACCACTTAAAGTTGGCTGAAAATCCCGCAATACAGATCCTGTGTTTTATTTCCCTTTTCTTCTCTGGTTCCCCTTACCCTGGTACCTGCCAACCAAGCCTTTGATTTAAACATTTTTATATGTCAAAAGACACAGAAGAAAAAAGTAACTTAGATCTAAACATGGAAACCTCTTACGTTACAAAATGAGTGCAATTAAAAAAAGTAAATACACAAAGTCTTGTGGGGAGGAGAAAAAAACAGCTGAGAAAAGAACAGACAAATAAGAAGCCCACTAAAGATACAGATCATGCCAGGGGGATTCCTTCTTTCTGCCTGACACAGGCTGTGTGGCCAACATATGTATCAACAGACAGGAAGTAACAGAACTCCAAACCAGACAGGCGCTGGGAGCTCATTCCATATTCACAGAATCATATTCGGGAAGGCAGGGTCCCAGGAAGTACTAAATCAAACCCTGTCACTTCACAGTAACAAGGAAAGGATAAAATGAATTTTTGATAGCCACAGATTTTTCAGAGGAAAAGGAAGAGATTTTCAACTTGAAACCATTACATTTTAGACAAGTTTTTTAAAAGCTTGAATTTCAAGAATTACAGCAAAGCACGTGCTCCGTGTTCCTCTGCTAACTAAAACTGAAGCCTGTGTTCCCAGTTCTTACAGTCATTTGACAAATACATCAACAAGAATCAGCCACCAACATGATTTCTTTGGCCTCCCACAATCAGAATAATATAAAGAAATTCCTTCCATGATCTCTTTATTTTAACACACCGGTTGTTATTTAGTGTGTCATCAGGAGGCTGTAGGCAAATCGCTGGCTGGCTGTCACAGTCAACATCAACACCTTTGAAGTCAATGACGCTAAATGGAAACGCTAGAAGTGTCATTAATGAGCATGTTTTAATAATGCTACTGAAGAAGTCTTTTACATTTCAAGAAAAGTACCAGAAATAACTCTGTAGAGTTTACGGTAGCATGTTTGAAGTGTTGCTAATCATTACATATCGGTTTATTAATCATTACAAATTCCATCACAGTTAAATGTTACTTGTATTCTTCATATACTTAACGTTGAAGGTGTAATTAAGAAATGGCCTGATTGATACCAGGTGAGTCAGTCTCAATTGAACTAGGATTTCCTTGAAGGTAGTCCCCAGGGTGGATGGTATTGAATGGATCCACAGCACTGGGGTTCTAGGGAGGGTCTTGCATCAGCGTCCCAAAAGTTCCGGTCCTTCTCTCCTCCTCCCCACCCTCCATTACACAAGTGCCCCCAGAGTCAGCGTAGTATCTGTGCAACAGACACCGATGAGTGCAGCTGCAGATACAACAAATGAAGGTACTGGATGTGGACATGCATTTGAATTTCAGAGAAACATCAAATTTTATTTAGATTAAATATAAATTTAAGATAAACAGAAGATATATAATTTGTTAATAAACATACAGTTCAGACTTAGACTAACACGATTATTCATTGGTTATCTGAAGTTTAAATTTAACTGAGTGCCCTGTATTTTATCTGGCAACACTACCCAGGGGGAACATGTGTGGAGCCTTTTATGGTCTAGACATCTGCCTCTGGGTGGGACCATGATGGCCATCTGAGCACACGTACCTGTCCTTCTCCCACCCTCAGACCCTGGAAATTGAAGGAAAAAAAAAAAAAAAAAAGACGTGTTTAAAAGAGAAGTTTCACAAAACTGACAGAAGACAAGGAGAAGGTGTCATGTGGGTCAGAAACCTCGAGAAATTCCTGAAAGACAGAAAAAAAACCCAGCTCATCTTAACAGAGGAAATTGCAGCCTCAGAAATGAACTAAAAATGTTGCTGGAAAATGTTGTAGTATGTCTAGGAATGCCCCAAGCTCAGAGGCAACAAATGCAATGAGCAAACAAAACAGAAGCTACAGAGATTAATTGGGGGAGCGTGTTCAGAAATGCTAAACAAGGAGTGCCTGCTGTCCCACCCTGCATCAAGCAGCAGGAGCATGGTCTGTCTAGACAGAGCCACCAGGGTGACCTCTCAGGCTATAGAGGCAGAGAGGTGCCCCGAATGACTGGTGATAATTGGGTTCACCAGAAAATGAGAGCCTGTTACATACCAACTCCACCATCCTCAATGATCTCCATTTATATGGAAAGCAAAATTGAACCCACAGATAGGAGATCACGGACTCTCAAGATGATCAAAATTCTTAGAAAAACCAACATCAAAATAAAGAGGCATTGAAGAGCAGACACATGAAGAAACGGAGTTAAAATAGCAACTGTCAGGCTTTAAAAGTAGTATAATTAATATCCTTAAAGATTTAAGATATCATCTAATTTAAATGAAAACAAACAGGCTGCAATGGGGAAAGCATATTTTAGAAATAAAAAATAGGATTATTTGCAATTTTAAAAATATAAAACTCCATGGGGACCAACCCAAATGTCCATCAATGACAGATCAGATAAAGAAAATGTGGTACATATACACCATGGAATACTATGCAGCCATAAAAAGGAATGAGATCATGTCCTCTGCAGGGACATGGATGAAACTGAAAGCCATTATCCTCAACAAACAAACACAGGAACAGAAAACCCAACACATGTTCTCACTCTTAAGTGGGAGGTGAACAATGAGAACACATGGACACAGGGAGGGGAACAACACATGCCAGCACCTGTTGGGGGGTGGGTTGTGAGGGGGAGGGAGCATGTCAGGACAAATAGCTAATGCATACAGGGCTTAAAACCTAGATAATGGGTTGATACGTGCAGCAAACAGCCATGGCACATGTATACCTATGTAACAAACCTGCACATTCTGCACATGCATCCTGGAACCTAAAGTAAAATCAAAAATAAATAAATAAAAATAAATAAATAAATAAATAAATAAAACTCCATGGGTTAAATTGCAAAGGTAACACAGCTAAACATCAAATCAATTAGCTGGAAGATGGCATTGAAACAAGGAGACAGTCAGGAGAGATGTGTAAGCTCCAGAACCCGCTGAAAGAAAGTTCTAGAGGGGAAGAACAAAAATCATAGATTGGAGGAAATACTCAAAGAAAAAAAAAAAAAGAAGAAGAAACAGAAATATTAGAATGCATGGAAAAAATGGACTCCTCAGAATATAAGAAGATACACAGAATGCAAGAAGAAACCGTACACATAAAGTGATGAAATTCTGTAACAGATGATGAGAAAATCTGAAAAGCTATCTAAAGACGGGGTCAGAGGTAGAAAATTTTACCTGTGATAATCTGCTTCTCCTCACAGTTCTGACTGGCCACACTGAACGCTAAAAGACAATAGAGTCATCTTTTCAAATTTTCAAATGAAAAAATATTGTGATTTTGAAATTAGCACCCTCTACTCCACAAATTTGTGTTCAGTTGGGAGATTTCTAGATATGCAAGAATTCATAGTTTGCCAACCATAGATCATCTCTGAAAAAAACTAGTAGAAAATACATACAAACAAAACAAAACACTATCACAAGTCATGGGAAGAAAAGTAACATACACTATAAAGTAAGAAAGATACACTGGTAAGTACAAGAACCAATAAAACTTTTATTTAAGCCTAAGTAACTGTTAATTGGAAATCAAAAAATTAATAACAATCTGGAACGAAAACCCCTAGAAAATAAGAAGTTCACATTAATGATGGTCTTACGTGGCAGCAGACATGATTCTAAACTCTTTCTGTGTGTTAGCTCACTTAATCTTCACAACAACCCTAAAAGGCATTCACTACTATTATCATTTTGTAGATCTGGAAACCGAAGGCCAGGGAATTAAAACCTTGGCCAAGGTCACAGAGGTAGGAAGGGATGGGCTTGAGCAGGACACCGACCATGGGATTTGGCTTCCAGAGACTCCAGGCAACCCATAAGCTCAGGTGTCAAGGCTGAAGGGTGGAGGTTTGGGGGAAAGAGGGAAAGCTGCGAAATGGGGAGAGGAAGGTTCTTGTTTGATTGTGAGTTAGAATTCCAAAATAATTCCATATGTGGAGGAAGAGGATACAGTTCACCCTACATGAAAGAGTTAAGTGAAAGTGTTAAGTGTAATCTCTAACACAGAAATAGAATATACAATTTCCAAAATGATAGGACATCCCTCGACTCACTCCAGTCTTTTTTTATATTGCTTACTAGAATTTTATGTCTTGTCCATAATGGGTGCCACATATTCTTTTAATTTTTAGGTATTTTGTATTGCTGCTGTCATTGTGAATGGATCACATTATGTTGTGACATATGAACCAGCAACTGTTAGTAAATAGAAAATCAACTTTTGCATATTTATTGTGTGGCTCATACCCCTACCGAACTCTTATTTCTTCTAATGCTTATAATTGATCGTATTGTGCTTTGGGGGCCAAAAATGTGGAATAATTTTATGTTTTCCATTTCAACATGCAAAATTTTTCTATCCTCTTTTATCCAGCTGTATTGCTTAGAACTTCTGTACAGCATTAAATCATACTGGGATAGCTGACCTCGTCATTTCACCACCTTTAAGGGGAGGAAGCTGGTTACCCCATAGGGTAGTTTATGTTCTGTGTCTATAGGTATTGAAGGAGCTGTTGAACATTCTACTAAACGCTTGCCTGTAAGGCTATTCAGTCCCCACTTTGGCTTCTTGAGTTTCAGGCTGAATTACTGGCTCTTTCATCCTCTCTTGGACAGATAAAATGGGTCTAGATTGGCATGTTCACCTACACGTGAACCAAGATGAAGTCTCAGAGGAACCACCCTCCTAGATCTCACCACTGGGCATTTTACATCTTGCACAATGTTTAAGAGACACTTATAAGATGACTCCAGATGTAAAATATGCTGCCTTTCACATGCAAGCTTCTTGTGAAATAACTTGGGACATTAATTTTGACCTATCATATTCTAACATCATTCTGTCCTATTATCTGCCTGAAAGCATATTATTCATTAAGGCCCTCGGGTCAGGAAAATCAATGACTAATCTCAACTCTGTATCTATTGAACATTGACAGCTGCATGGGGCATATGTCTGACATAAGACTTTGTCCTCAAGTTAATCAATTCCTAAATGGATGTGGCCTATGCTCTCTCATGCAGCCCTTGTGTGTTCCCAGATGACACATATTTATTTATAACATTTAGTTGTTATATTCCAGAATAAAATGTTTCCATTTGGGGTATTTTCTGAAAACAAAAGGGCATTAGGTCTAGGACAAATCCACCATGAGGTTCAAAGATTTTGGAAAGACGAATGTTAGAAATCTATGTACGAAGTTCGTTCTGAATTGAGTATATTTTAATATGGACTATTTTCCTGTGTTCTTTTGCATTTTAAGTCAATACCATCTTCTCAAAAGCATCTTTTGACATGTTCAATGGTTGGTTGGTTTGACTGGTTTCATTTCTGGCTGTTTACTTTGTGGTTACCTCCAGAGAAAAACCACTTAACCTTTTCATGAGTATCAGGCCTCTGAATAACGTGAAATCTGGGGCAGGGCTCATGCACCATTTTCTCAAGGGCTTTCCCAATACTCAGTCAGGGAGGTTGACACATACAACCATCACATCCAAAAAGCATCCTTCAGCTTTGGCCCAACTAAAAGAAACAGAAATGAGCTAACACAGAATTGAGCTAACAATGAGTTCCTTTATTTCGAATGAAAACTGTTCAACAAAGAACCAAATGTTAGCACAAATATATATATATCTCCTGCTCTCAGAATGCTTACTAAATGGCAGGTGCGGTGGTAGGCTTGGGGTACAAGGGTTTCCTTCCATGTAATTAAAATTATGCAAAAGGGAACAAAATGTCAGCCTTTCCATAAAACACATACCTTTGGAATCACTCTTAAGAAACAGGCCCTATGCCAGGCTAGAAATGTAAGGTGGGAAGGAGGGCCAGAGCACCCACAGGGATGGTAGTAAATGTATTTTGCCACAACTAAATGGATTGCGCCAGATGTTGTGGGTTACACAGCCAATATGTCTGATCTATAATATTCACTTTATAAGAAATTTTGAGAAACCCACTCTTCAAATAGCATGATCAAAATGATTCAAATAGAATATTTTTAAGTGAAGTAGGTATTTAACACTTAAGAAACAAAAGTGTTTTTGAAAAAGGGCTTGGAGGCTGGGAGTGGCTCTAAATGGGAATAGCTGCTATAAATTATCAGTGGATAGCTTATTTCTAACATCATCCATTCCAATCACAGTGCAAATTTCTATCTAATAAGTTACTCAAGTGAGTATCTGCTTTAAGTACACTGACTTCAAGTACCACTCAAAATTTCTAATCTTTGGTTATGCGATGTCAAATTTTCTTTGCTACTAAGTGACCCTCACATGCCTGTGGCTCCAAGCTGCTGTCAATGTTTTTCTTCTTGCTATGTGAGCTTGCAGAAGACACGGAAATAAGGCAACACAATTGGCAGGCTAGCTGAAATGAATACTCCAGAAACTCATAATTAGAGAAGGAAATGATTCCCATCTACTCCCCAAACATACTGAATTCCTTGGTGAGACTGTACAGGTAAGATAATAAAAAATACATAAAATGTCTGAGCAAATTTCATCAAAATAAAAGCATTTAACTAATAAGATTGTCAACTTTCTTCTGCTCATTTGACTAAAAATTTAAAAGATAGCAATGTATGCAATTTCAGAATATTAAAACAGGCCCAATATGAATTCACTAAAGGCCTTACATAGCAGAGAAGAAAAACCAAAGGCAAACATAATATATCTTATTTAAACTGACACAAGCTTTGTTTTGACATAGCCTATGGTTACACTGTAGTTTTTGGAGACTGTAAATCAGATGTTTAGGAATGAGAAAGAATAGAAGATCATTTTCTTCTTTCATATGATCCATTATTTTTCTCTGTATTTGAAAAAAAATTAATAATTTTCACACTAAAATTATGCTTTGGCCATCAGTATTTTATTTCACGAGATATCAGAATCATTCATTAAAGCAGATGTATTATAAAATAATAAATGTATTCCTCTTTCAGGGCAGTATCCAGTTACTGTACTCAAGTAGGGAGGTGTGAAGGGTCACAGGCAGCTCTTAAAATAACTGGTCTGCAAAGCTCCAACACTAATGCCTAATCCCATATCTTGTCCTGAGTATGTGGCCCTCTTCCCAGGGCTGTCCCCCGTGACTCCTTGGGGGCAAACCTACTTAGAGAGGTCTAAGGAAGCCTGCCCAGGGGAAGAGTGTCCCTGACAATGACCTCACACTTAGGTGAGACTTAAATCTGGCTTCTTTTATTTAAATTATCTCGGAGTTGGTAAGTGGCAATTGGTCAATGCTCAGGCTGTCCCCACTGTCACATGTGGGCTGGCTTTCCACTGTGTCTTCTTCTAGATATACAAAGTTATTACAGCAGGCACTCCACCTATTGTTTTCTGTCAGCCTCATGGAGTGGCTCTTATGCCACAGAGTTGTCCAAACCCATTGGCAGAAACAGATAAAATGGAAGCCAGGAGTCTCTGCCCACAGAGACAGGGACAAGTTGTTCTCCTTAGATGTCTACAGAAGGTGGCCAGCACATTGTTCGTGATGTCCTCAAGTTCAGTTTTGGACAGAAACAGTCATACTTGTATGACACACACCCATTTGCCTCAGTTTCCCTCACTAGGCCTCCCCTGAGAGCTGGAGTCTGTATTTGCAACTTAGCATCAGCCCCTGCCCCGCCCCCATCAGCCACCCAACCCACATCAGCACTTTGAAGGTATTCCGTATTTACATACGTAGATTGCATACACAACCTGAAGACTTGAATGGATGCAAATGCAGGCAAAAAAATAAGGAGGTAACAGTTTATAAACGGCAATAAATATTGGCAAACTTCCTGATTAAAGTTAGGTTTAGATTTCTATCAACTTCAGTGTTGTCATTAATCGGATCACCTTTAAATTATCACTGCCAAAATAATGTTAAAGTAAAAAGAAAAAAAAAACACAAAAATAACAATTCTTTAATAATAATAAAATAAAAGATGTTGTATTACCACTACCATTTTACCCATCAGAAAGGAGCATGATGCCCTAATGCCTTGAAGGTAAACCTGGTAGTCCTACAATCATGAGTGGATATTCTTATTCAATATATGCATTGCAAGAGGGAACCACAGATAAAATCAACTGACTTGCCAGCAGTGGTCCTCAATTTACAGACAAACACTACTTGCCACTGTTCTCTCTCTTCCTTGGCAGATCTATGGCCAATCTTCCTGGATTACAGACAGAAGACACGCAACAGCTTTTTAAAAGTCTATCCATTCATTTGGAAAGTTCATTCCTTCACCCAAAAGCTATTTATTAAATGCCTGCTGTGTATGAGACATTCTTCTAGGAACTGAGGACACATCAGCAAACGAATCAGATAAGCACTGGAGCTCATATCGGGATGAGGTGAGAAAGACAACCAACAGCATTCAAAAATAAATGTTATCAGTTGGAAAGTGGTAGGTTCCATAAAAAACTATAATCACTTGTTGATGACTTCTTCTGTGCCAGAAAAACATAAATTACCAATGAAGTGTTATTGCACCTTTTTCCAGAAGAGAGAAGTAAAGCTCAGAAAGATTAAGAACTTTGCTGAAATTCACACAAATAGGAAAGCTAATGCAGGAATTCTATGTCATATTAGAGGGAGTTTTTCTAGTCATTTCACAGTTAGACTCTTGAGCAATCCAGAAACAGACCCCATTAGCTATCTGAATGGAGGAAACCAGGCTCTATGCACACTGCACTCTGAGCAAGAAGTGAACACTTCAGTCCTGGACACCAGACAACCCAACATCCATTTACCTCCCCAAGACCCAAGCTCCTCATTATCATCTCCCTAATGTCTGCAACATCCAATTCTATTTGCTTTCCATTTTTACAGAAATCTTTATTTAGAAGAAAATAGCATACCATGGAATATTAGTCCATGCTAAAAAGACATGAGCTAGCAAGCAATGAAAAAACATCGAGGAACCTTTAATGCATGTTACTACGTGAAAGAAGCCAATCTAAAAAGCCTACATACTATGTGATTCCAACTGTATGACATTCTACAAAGGGTCAAACCACAGAGACAGTAAAAAGATCAGTGGTTGCCAGGGGTTGAGGGGAGGGAGGGATGAAGAGGAGAGCACAGGGGATTTGTAGGGCATGAGACTGGTCTGCATGACATTCTATTGGTGGATGCATGTCATTAGACATTTGTCCAAATTCGTAGAATATACAACACCAAGAGTGAACCCTAATGTAAACTATGAACTCTGGGTGATAATGATGTGCCAGTGTAGGTTGATCGATTGCAACAAAAGGACCACTCTAGTGGGAAATGTTGATAATGGGGGAGGCTGTGAATGTAAGAGGGAGAAGGTGGGATAGGAGAACACTCTATACTTTTTGCCCAGTTTTGCTGTTAACCGAAAACTGCTCTAAAAATAAAGCCAATTAGTTCATAAATATATAAATATATATAAGCCTATTAGTTCATAAATTACATAAATATATATACACGCATATATATGTATGTAGCAGCATCTATCTATATATATATATATAACATTTCAAAGCATACTGTCATTTCATATTAATGTTTATGCAAAAGGTTGCACAATCCTAAACTCATACGTTTTTTCAAAATGGCCTCTATCTTTCCCACACTTGCCTAGTTTGATTACTGTAAGACTCCTCAAGAATGATGCCCTGGTAAAATTAATTATTAATTATTAACTTATTTATTTCTATGGGGAGAACATCAGTACAGTATTTCTATTTATAAAACAGAATTGAAAGCCATGGGGCAATGGAACTAAGAAGAGAAAAATCTAATTAGGGCCTGACAGCCTTTGATAATAGGATTAAAGTTATTTTCCTCCCAACTACTAATATGCGAAGTCAATAGCGTGTTTTCTCTTCTTAGAAATGTGTGATATGCCCCTGCAAGCAACTTTTCCCATGCTATAATGTTCATAACTCACAGAAAGCAAATATGATTTCTCTGATGCACTCTCAGGAAGATGTCAGCAAAACATGAATGAAACACACCAGCAGCCTCTCAGAACTGAGCTTTACAGAAATGGAAACTTTTGAAAGAATATTTTCTAGCAGCAAGTGACAAAGTGTCTGTTGGAATTCATTTCTTAATATGCTCAGGTTCAATGCAACGGACGCAAGGTTACCATAACTTTAACAAGCAGCATCTCTTTCTAGCATGTGCTAAATATTGTACCTAGTTTTAGGTAAATTTTAAAAAATATATTTATATAAGTAAACCATATTCTTATCTAGACCTGTACTTCAAAATGGTCTTCATAAAGACTGAGCATAAAAATTCCTGTTTAATCAACCCAAATTAAATCAGCAACTATCCACAGAGCTCTTCTCCCTTGCATAATTAGCCAGGTATTGTGGGCATAATAATAGATAAAATTTAAGACATAATTTAAGGTCCTGGCCTCGAGGTGCCTACCTCTGGGGGCTATAGGAGAGACAAATGGGACACATCAAAATTAATTATCTTTTAGCTCTCAAACTCAAGACAGTCATAGAAATAGAACATCAAGACAGTATAATATCCATTCAAAAATTGACTAGGTATATGGTGACACACATAGATCTCCTTTTCCTTCTGAATATAATCTCTTTGCTTTCCAGATGAACTTCCACAGATGAGGCCTTAATCAGAACAGAGTCTATTCAGGACACATATCGATAACTATCGAGGTCAGTGGCTCCCCAACCCGGCTGCTCATCAGGAGGGCGGATGCTTCCTAATTGACATTGCTCCTAGCCCCCAGGCCCTGATCTTCTCACTTAGTAGGTTATGGATGAGTCAGCTTCTGCCAAATCCCCGTCTTCAATGACGCCCTGAACCAAACTAACATTTGTACAGTACTTTAGAATTTCCACAATGTCCCTTATCCTCCTAATTTTTTAATTCTGTGCAAAATCATTGTTGCCATCTTTTAGATGAAAAGACACAGATTGTATGACGTGTTCCTGTTTTCAGTCAGCAAATAATAAATACCACGGGTTAAATTTAGATATTAGGCAAGAGATGTTTCCAAAACAAGTATTTTGTGCTTTAGACTAGTGTTGATATCAATGGCATCAAATCACGTACAAAAAATTCTGCTTTCCAAAGCACCCAGTTCAAGTATTCAAGGTTCTTCCTAAGAAATAACAAATGCACCCTTTGACATGTTTCTTTTAAAACGTTTTGTTAACTGTCCATTTATATTAAAATATTTATTCTGAAATTACAACTAGAAATTTCAGGAAAAGAATATTTGTGCCTATGTGCACAAAAGTAATCGTAGGATATTCCAAAGTGTTTAAATTCTATTTTTTGTTTCCCCTTTGAGGCTGTCACTATTTTAGGTAAAACAAAAATCTGTGTTCCTTTTAAGCCATGGGACTTCGATATCTTCAGGGATACCTGGAGTCCCTGCTGAATGAGTAATTACCCCGGCAGTGATTAAACCACCAATGCTAGGAGTCAGCAGGCAGGGAGTATCCACAATAGGAGTCTCTGATGACAATGTCGCACAAGAGCAAATTCAAGAGCTACCGTGAAGCCCACTCATGGGAAAGCAAGCAAGTAAACGAGCTGAAACTGGAGGGGAAGGCTGATTGTCACAGGAGTTCTTTTGCCTTTAGCTTTTATACACCCAAGCAAGACAGCTTGGCTCTCTGTTTGCACAAGGACCATGTCTAGAAACAGAATCTGTGCTCCATCATTAAATATATATTTATGGAATCCCTACTAGTGCCAGGCCCTGGAGCAAGCCCTCAAATGTGAAAGAACAAGACTGAACCCCACTGTGAAGGAGTTTACATCATTGAGTAACCAGCCCCTCAACAAGACTATAGTGAGACCAGCACACTCAGTAGGATGCGTCCACAGCAGGATGAAGAGAAAACTGACGGGGCCTCTGGCTCCAAGTAGTTTTTGACAGAGCAAACCCATGTCCTTTACATTTGAAAGTGGACAGTAATTGGTAAATAATAAATCAGACTATTCGTAGTTTATTCTTACTTCTTCCAGTTTAGCAATTTGTCCCTCTTGTTTACTTAAACTCTTAATTCAGTCTGCTTAATTTTTCTTCACAGTATTTGTTTTTACCTTTCCAACTGAATGCTCATTGGTTTACTTATTATCCCTCTGCTCCCCTCTCCCATCCATACACACTAGAATGGAAACTTCATGAGGATCCAGATTTTTGTCACTGTTATATCCCCAGCATGCTGGCTACATAGTGAGAACTCAATATTTATTTTATTTTATTATTATTATTTTTATTTTTTTATTTTTTTTTATTTTATTTTTTGAGACGGAGTCTCGCTCTGTCGCCCAGGCTGGAGTGCAGTGGCCGGATCTCAGCTCACTGCAAGCTCCGCCTCCCGAGTTCAAGGAGTTCTCCTACCTCAGCCTCTCAAGTGTCTGGAATTACAAGCGTGCACCACCACACCTGGCTAACTTTTGTGTTTTTAGTAGAGATGGGGTTTCACCATGTTGGCCAGGCTGGCCTTGAACTCCTGCCCACCTCAGCCTCCCAAAGTACTGGGATTATAAGCATGAGCCACCACGCCCAGTCTCAATATTTCTTAAGTAAACATTTGAATAATGTCAACTAATGAAGAATGTATAATTGCATAGCCTGATAAAATGAATTTCAGATGAAGCTTAGGTGTAATATACTAATTGAAGTTTATTTTGTAGGGAAGCACTAGAAACTTCCACCTGGACAGTCCACAGAGGCCACTGAACTGTAATGAAGTAGCTACCACTAACATCAGAATTACAGGGAATACAGCCAAAAGAAATATTACCATGTTTTTTCAGGTCAGAAAATATGTCTAATTCAACCCAGCTAGGATGCGGCAGGGTCAAAGTTTGAAATTCAGAGTTGTTGGAATTTAAGGTATCAACTCTGTCCGCTCGGTCACCAATCTGCCTGCCAAGTAGTCAAGAAAAAAATGAGCATCCTAGACTGTTCAGTTACCTAAGGAAGGCTGGGTCTCCATAGACGCTGCCTTGATTTTTCAGTTATACAAAATTTTCAGATATACATATCCATAATTTACAGATAAGTCTATGAGGATCTTTTCCAAGCCCATAAAACCACACACACAACCTGCTACCAGCTACCAGGAGTGATAAAGCTCCAAGCAGAGCATTTGAGATAATCACCGTTCATTTGTGTTTTAATATGCATAGAGAGAAAAGGCCTTGAAATAGCCTTGCATATGAATTCAATATTTGTCTTTTAAATTGGCTAATCTGGCACTGTCTTACAAATGCAATGCCTTATTAAAGAGAATATCACATGGTAGCATTTTTCTCTCCCCTGTAGTTGAGCACATTAGATACTTACAGGGACACAGTATTTCTCTCAGAAACACTTGGGAGCTAGTGAAGCCACAAAGCTAAGGAGACAATCAGCTGATGATCAATGATGAGCTCCTAACAGTAAGCAGCCTCTAGTGAGTATCACTGGTTTCTCTGGAAAAGCATCACCATTGTTTATCTTGCTGCAAAATGTATGCACAAGTATCTTTTTATTTAAAAAAAAAAAAAAAAAGCCCTGACTCTTTTTTATGACTGCTGCTTTTCTAAGATATTTTCAAATATACACTCCATCAGGTTCAGACACAATTGACTGGGGACAGAGACGGCTGTAGTGCCGATAATGGAGAAACTAGCCAGAGCTTCAGATACTTGTTTCCTAGCACATCTCAATAATTGGGTACACCTCACAATATGTGAGACTTGATGTTGAGTGGCACAGCATACTCTGGTAGCAGGCACTTGATAAAGACTGTGTTTGCAAATACTTAGCCTGCACTTCAAGATACCAAGCATATAAGCCTGTCACAGATGGTGACAGTTAATCCTCAAAAAACCCTATGTGGAAGTATTATCATTGTCCTCATTTTACAGATGAGGCAAAAGAGACACAGGGATGTTACTTACACAAGTAAGTGATGGAACAGTGGCTCAACTATGAGGCTATTGCTGTTCACCACGAGGTTGATTTGCCTTCATTAATTTCTTCCTAAAACTGCACATTTCACGTTAGTCCCTCTTTTGGTCTGTCGCTTGACTCTTCGCTACTGCTTAGAGGAAGATTCATTCTATTATTTTCTAAGTTAGTAAATTATGTGTAACTCCTTGGGGACATGACACAGGCAAAGCTGTATACAGAGATGTATGCAAAGACACCATCCCAAGTTAACCCTAACAGTCTATCTGATCCTGTATGTAAGTGGTTATATTGTAAATAATTTTAAGTTTTCTGTATACTGTGATGTTTTGATAGCTTAAAAAAGTTTTCTGGCTGGGAAGAGACAGCCCCTCCCTGAGCTAGTCAGTTCTTAAAGATAACCATGGGCCCAATCTGGAGCTTACCTTTGGTACGCAAATTGACTGATCCGGAGCTACACCTCCTCTGTCTGGGCCATATGGCCCAGGAGGCACTATTCCTCTGTCATAACCATCCTGGGGTCAGGCACTACATTTATGATAATATATTTGAGAGTACCATTATCATAAATAAATATAAGGAGTCTCCATACAGCAATGTCACCATGAGGGGAAAAGGACTTTCATTCACCATCCATCGAATTCTTTGGAGATAATTGCAAACTTTGTAATACTTTATTTCAGTTCAGAAATACAATTTAGAAATTTTAATACAAATTTCTGGAAGTTCTGACATTTTTAAGAGATAAATTTAAACTTGTTATCCTTCAGCTTACTCAGACTACTGTATGGATTCTACATGGAAGGTGCTTGGTCATTGAGGCGCCATCATTATGAAGACATGGGGTCCACAGGGTGCATTTCCCAGCCGAGATAGGGCAGCAGGGAATAAAACAGTGGGAACAGTAGATGAGCCTCATATTGCAAAACCGCGGCACACACCCTGGAGTCGTTTGTTTCCCATGAGCCCGTTGTCTAAGTACTACAATAACCAACTCTGACCCAATAACCTTGTCATGCCCGGGGCCATTATGACTCAAGGCTGCATAGCTGGAATCAAACTTAAACCATGAATACATATGACATATTTAGCACGATTTAGGTTGCGGTTAGGTGTGGAATTGTTAGCATGCGTTTTCGTCTGTATTTGACATATTCTGTGTATATGATTAACAGTTACAGCATTCACTCTATCAAACAGATATATTAGTTACTGCAAGCTATAAGGAACGTCATGAAAATGTACGCATGTTTCAATTATGATAATGCCGCAACTATGTGAGTAAACGCAAAGCAGTGGATGTAAATATAGGCACAGAAAGGTCCTCCTCATACCTTCCATGAGGAGGAGGCTTGTGCTTTTGTGGTGCCACCTGGTGGAACAAGGGAGATGAGAGCAGAGGGTCCTGAAATGGTTAACTGGCCCCTAGAGACACTCTTCACAATAATCCAAGTCCTATGCTCTTAAAACTTCACAAACTTTTATGAAGCACTTGAAGAATATTTTTTAAGGAAAAACATCAAAGAAGGTAATGTCATGTCCTTATTTTCTTTCTACCTCACCTGACTCAGTTTCCCCACATTAAAAAATGTCATTAAATGCCAAATAAAGAAAAAAGCAGAGAATGGATAAGAACTAGGGGTGTATTGGCTAATGAATGCACTCCAAAACCACAGAAATTAACAATGGTACAAAGCAGCCTAGCTTCCAGTGGAACGTGAAGGATGCCTCATTGACCTAGTTACTTGCATGTTAGTCTTCTTCCTCCATTAAACTGCAAGCTGTCTGAAGACAGAGTAACATTATCAGTCAATGTTACATACAGAGTACACTCTATAAATAAACTAATGTATGAACAGGAAGTTTGACAGGCAGCATCTTTACTTACAGTCCAGAAATGGACAGTTCAGTTCTTTAGTATTTTACTTTTCTTTTATCACTCAAGACAGAGATACTACAGCAATAGCAGATAAATAATAAAACTACAATCATCTACACACAGATATTGTCGTTTCCTTCAAAGTGCCCCAGTGTGGCTGTGTATCATTAACTTTCATCCACTAACAACTAAAACCAAACGTCATATGAAGTACAGAGCACAGAAGTGCTTCCACCACACAGTAATGTAGCAAGAAGAAACTGAAATAAGAAAGCTTGGGAGAAAAAAAAAAAAAAGGCTGAAGCTGGTGCTGCCCTGAAAAAAAAAAAAAGTTTTATTTTACAGCAATAGGTTCATAAATAGAAAACAATAAGAAAATACATGAGATCTGAAGCTCCATTAGCCAGTATCCATCTGTTACTCATATTTTAATATCTTCTATATCACCCTACAGCACAACATATGCAATTAAGAAGAAATGGCTTTGCAACTTTTTGGAGATAATTTATTGTCAATGGGCCAACCACACAGAGCCAGATGTAAATCGCTAAGTCAATTTAGCACCAGTTTATAAAGTTTTGATTAATCCTCAGCTCATTTTATGTTATTATAATGCATTACTAAATGCAGCACATGGCTTGGACTTGTTCCTTCATAAATTCACTACATATTGATCCTGACGGTGGGGCGGATATCATCCCCATGGGGCCTCTGAAGTGATATTCTTTCCAAATGACAAGAGAGCTTCTGCTCATAAGACACATGTTAAGAAATGTCTGGCAAAACAGCAAACCTTCCAACGGTTTTCATCATGTTAGCTTTTGACGTGGGCATTTGTAATGAAAGTGCATCTTGTAATACCAGCAAGACACTCATTTTCTCCTGACTGATCCAGACATCATTCCACTCCATCCTCAGGGAATCCATTGAGTTGATCCATGCTGATGTCACACAATGGCCCACACTGAGGTTTGCTGAGGATAGGGAACTGGATAAAATACAGGACACCCAGTTCAATTTGCATTTAAGATAAATGATGAATAACATCTTAATATAACTATATTACATGCAGTATATAGGGTATACTTACAATGAAAAATCTGGTAATTCTGGCAACCCCACATGCAGAGTTTCAGGTGTGGTCTGTGCCTGGCTGCGGTCCACACTGTATGTGTTTTAGGAGAGGAATATGTTCACGTTGCAATTCCAAGTACACTTGCTCCCTCCGGAGGCTCTCCCTGCCTTCCTGGAGCTTGCCAACACACCCCTTCTAAGTTGGCATTGACTCTATGAGAATCTTTCATCCATATCTTCAGAAGCTAAACTGTTAATTAAATATCAAGCTGAATTAATACCCTGGTAGAAGAATTAACCATCCCTTTATGAAAAAAAATCTAGATACTGATATAATGGTCCCTGTGTGAGGCTAGAATTTCTTACACCGATTTTCTTGACATTTATGATGATTTAATACAAACACTATGGGAAGAATCAACAATATTCTGAATAAAATGGCTTTTCTACAATTAAAATATACGTGGATAACAAAACACCTCAGTGGTTTCATGCAATTGTGTCAAAATGGTTGCTAACACAATTTAATCTCTGACCTCTATTTAAAACATAGAAAACTAAAGTCTGTGCTTACTTGCATTCTTAAAATGTAGAGGAGAACCTAAATTGCCATTGAATTACCTTTACTCTAAAGATAAATGTCAACGCATTCATATGTCTCTATATGTGTCTGTGTATTTGTGTGTGTGTGTGTATGAAATACTTTATTAAGTACACATACAAAAACATACACACACATCCTTCTGGGTATTTTCCTATGTAGAGAATACAGTAACAGTATTAAGCAGGTAAAGGAAAGCATCCAAAAGCAATGTTCCCAATGGAGGAGTTCAGAAACATGAAGTAGATGCTGATGTTACCATATCCCTTCTCCCTACTCAAGAAGAAGAAGGACCAGCTCCCTTCCCTCCTCCTCCTGGATTCCAGGCTCTGGGCTGCAGGGGCAGCCGCTGTCTTACACCCTTTAAGTACTGACCAAGAAGACAAAAACTACTCACACCAAAGATGACTGAGCAAAAGAGAAAAAAGCCTGGGTTCCAATGGTCACCCCAAGAGCACCCAAGGACTCAGGACACACAACTGTTACATGACAAACACAGGTCTTGGTTGGCCAATGTGCCATCAATTGAGTCTTCCCATAGGTGCAGCTACTCATTTTCCTGTTACAAAATGGAAAACCCAAAACTTTCCATTCATCCACCCGTGGAAAACATAACTTGATCAGTTTCTAGATTGTTCTACTGTAATTACTAAGCATAAGACGGAATTGAGGTATCTATATTTTTTGTGGCCTAGTCAAAATATTCAAACAGAAACCAAAATGGACAAATATTTAATCATGAGCATTCTGAATCAGCTCTTACTCTTTGTCCCTAAATATCTTTTAAATAACAAATAACACTATTGAGGAAGTCACTGAAGGATCCAGGTTAAGAACTGAGGAAACACAACACATTCCTGTGTTCAGCATGGGTTATTTCTCCTTGAGCGTAGGGTTTATTGCTCTGTAGCAGTTAAGACAGATGATGGGTATAACATGCATAGTTGGAATTTAAATAAAAGCAGAAGCAGTCAACTATTTGCAACATGATGATGTTCCCCTTATATGTAAGGAATTATCCACAGATATATATGAATATCAGAGGCATTATTTGACCCAGGGTAAGAACGCCAGGCTGAGCCAACCATGTTTTAAGCACATGATTTGAAGTAGCTAAGACATTCATGACAAGACTGACAGTATCCCAGCAAAAACATATGCCAGAGATAGCAGAGAGCTGGCCTGGAGTCGCTTTCAGCTGTGGGTATCTCTAAACATCCTGCATCTTGAGCTTACAGAGTTGCATGGGCTTCCTCAAGTGTCAGCCAGCCTAGTCCTGTCCAAGGAAACACGTGCTGAGCTTGTCACTTGGTACTTGGCAGGCTCCCAGAGAAACCAGAGAGTGCAGTCATGGTGGGAGGCCTTTAGCACTGCAGTCCTCAACTTCAAGGAGAGGAGCAAGCCTTTGAAATCCATCAGAGACAAGATGCCTGAGAAAACAGGGGCCACTCTACACCTAAATACCCTTTCCCAAAGGGTTCTAACTGGGGGAAGGACAGAGTAATGGAGAAGGAAGAAGGAAAGGAAAGCAAAGAGAAGAAGAAAAGTGTCAGGGGTCAACAGATTTTGTTTCACTCTCATTTCCTGGATATTTTCCCAAAGGGATGGTAGCACATTAAACCCGGGCTCACCCAGAGCTACAAGTTTTATTTTAGCGAAGGCATTTTCTTGATCATTTTGCACTCTGTCCAAATAATGACAGCAGAGGGAATATATGAATAACTGGGATAAAGCTGTCAGTGAAAGGAAACAGAGCCTCTGGCTTCTCCGGTATTTAAAATAACATAAAATAAAGAGAGAGAGAGAATTCAAACTACACTGTGAAACCACTCACCCATTTGCAGGATAAGGTACGCATAGCGGGGCACTTCCTCACCCCTCAGGAGGAAGGGACTTGTCTGACTTTCTTCCTTAGGAACACAAACCATGACCTAAGGCAGAACTGTGAGGTTCAGCAGGGAAGAGGAAACCAAAAGAGCCCCCAGGGCTCCAGGCACAGGTAACATCTTGGACGCTCATAGCAGGTTGCTGGGGAGAGCCTATCTGTATCTAGGAAGTGGTGTCCTACAGACTATGTATTTCCATGAAAAGCTCCCAGTTAGTTAATTTCAGAGCCAAACACAGGAGCCTGGGATCACAGCAACCATGTTCACTCCATTACCATGTGCTACTGATCAGATTCATCCACGTGCTGGAGCCAACCTTGAATGGTTTGAACTTCACATGGAACCATCTCCGTGTATTTTACATAGTATACTAAAGTTGCATTTAAAATTTTAAAACTAAACACTTCAAATGTTGGACACCTTGTCATGGATGAAGATCTGCACAATAGCACTGCCCTTAAAATGCCATCACTCTTTAAGGATAGAGGAGTTCACTGCCTGCCACACTGGGCATATTATAAAACAACTTCTTAGGATGAAACTAAGATTAATTTTAAGTCATAGATTTCTTTAAAGCCCAAAGATTTGGCATCATTTAAGTCAATAAATGTCCATAGCAATGCCTGCAACAGACAAAGTGCTCAATAAATGACATCCGGCATTCAGCATTCCCTCTAATTATAATGAAATACATTTCACGGCCAGGCGTGGTGGCTCATGCCTGTAATCCTAGCATTTTGGGAGGCTGAGGTGGGCAGATCACAAGGTCAGGGGTTCGAGACCAGCCTGGCCAACATGGTGTCTGTCTCTACTAAAAATACAAAAATTAGCCAGGCATGGTGGCACATGCCTGTAATCCCAGCTACTCGGAAGGCTGAGGCAGGAAAATCTCTTAAACCCAGGAGGCGGAGGCTGCATTGAGCCGAGGTCGCGCCACTCCACTCCAGCCTGGGACAGAGCAAGACTCGGTCTCAAAAAAAAAAAAAAAAGAAAGAAAGAAAAGAAAAGAAAAGAAATACATTTTACTAGCCTCATATTATATATTGCAATCTGCTTGCTAATGTTATAAAACCAAGAAAAAAATGTTTATTTTTACAAATACAGTTTCCGCAAAAGCTTAAAAAACCTATTTTCATTAATGTATTTAGCAAATATTCAGCTTCTGTTGTTTTCCAGAAACTTCTGCAAGTTCTAGATATGCAGAAATAAGCAGGGCAAAGTCCCCTTTCTCACAGAGCATGGATTCACATAAGGAGACAGGAAATAAACCAATAAGTTCCGGGGTCTTGACTGCAATAGCAGGAAAGCATAAGTGCTATGAAGCGCAGAGCATGCTGAGGGGCAAGGGGAATGCTTCATAGGACTTATACAGAGTGGTCAGTAGAGCTGCCCCTGAAGAGGTGACGTCAGCACAGAACCCTTCCTGAAGAAAAGCAAGTACGTGAGGCTGGAGACAGGTGCAAGGGAGGAATCAGTGAATGAGAGCAAAGAAGGAACTGGGAGCATCCAAAGGGCTTCCATTTTCCTCTCTGTTTTCCTCACCCCTGTGTTTGGTGTAATAGATAGCATCCAATCATCATAGCAGTCGTGGAACTCATTTTTAACTGAAATTAAAACTTGTTACTTAGTACATAATTTCTCCTGATCAAAAATTCCAGCAAAGTTCAGAACACTGAAGAATTGAAATTCTAATTTAGTTTTACTATTTGTCCTGCATTTGAGCAGAAAAGACAAATTCTAAAACAAACAAAAAAAAATCTAGAAATATTTAGTATTCCTACAATGGTGATAAGCTGATTTCATATCAAGGGGACCAAGCATGTGAGTCCCAATTTCCTCTCCCTGCCCTGAGTCTAGCACTTATTTCTTAGTTCACAGAAGGCAAAAGGTGAAAGTATTTCACTTTCAATAGAGAGCTCATTTGGGTTTGCTTTATCCTGAGGAAATCCATTTAGTATAATTTTTTAAAAATTAAACTTCACATGCCTATGACTCACACTTTCAAACCACACCCACACTCCATCAGTTATTTTCAATAATTAACAGTGTGTGATCTCAGATACAGCCTGGATGTTTTGGAGAACAGGAAATAGTCTGCTAGATTGTAGCCTCATATTCCCCTTGGAAGGCTTCTTGATTGAATGCTACAAGTTGTCAAATCAGACTGGTTCATTTGACTCCCCCTGAAGCGCTTGCAGGAGAGTTACTCAGTCTCTCTCTTCCAGAAAGGAGAGCAGCCAGAATGCCAGAACCCAAACACAGTCATCCCAGTCCTTGAGAGCTGAGGACTCTGGTGAAGGAGAACCTTGCAGGTGGCTCCCAAAATACCTCTGCTGGCAGCTTTTCCCAAGAGGAAGGCCAAATTGCTGAAGCTAAGAGAATGATTTATTTCTAACTGCTGCTAGGAGTTATGGTGCAGGGTTGTGGATAAGCAGCATGGCTTGTCTTCGTTGTCTTTGACTTTCTGGCTTACAATTTCTGTGATCAATAGGAACAGTCTCAAAGTGAGCAATCAGAAATTTGTCCTGGTAGATTAACTGTCATGTAAGCCACAAAATACAGCCAGATGAAAAATCCAGAAACTAAAACCATACAGAATGAGTTGAGATATCAAGAGAAATAGCACTGGACTACTGGTGGTCCTCAATCTCATGTGAAACTTTCAAGTATAATTAAAGTAACACATTCGCCCAGAGTAATTTACATTATTGATAAAAGAACAGAAAGGACTAGATAATTTAGGCTTCCTTTTAGAATCATTAGAAGATTGATTGAGCAATAGACAAAGGCCAATTTAGTTCCAAAAGTTTAATTTTATTTTAGCTATAATGGGGACACTCTTTTACCTGGCTATGTACATTGCTTTAAATTCAAGCCATTGGTGAAAGTTACTAAAGTTGCCTGATTTCTTAGTTTGTTTATATCTACATTTAGCTGCTATGCAGTGTGTTAATACGTGAAGATCTAATAAGCTATTAAACAGCTCTAATGCTCAGGGTGACTCCCAAATTATTTTAAAAAATAATTAATATAATGGGTCGTATTTGAAACCTTTCATTTTGGGCTGCAAGTAACTATCCAGATAGTCTTACACAGTTCAGTGCTTTGAGAGACTGCCAACAAGAGATCCCATTTAAAGCGGAGGCCATGCTTAATGAACAATGAAATGTGGTCCCATGAGTTAGGGTTGAAAGGAAAGGTCCTAGGTCTCTTGCACGCTCAAGATGAGGTTTAAGATGGCTTATGGGGTACAAAATCTCAGTATGGCTTCCATGCACCCCTTACTAATTGTGGGCAAAAACTGCAAGTGGACACGTTAAGAAGGTGATGAAATTTATCAAAACAAATCATTCGCAAGCCAAGGCCAACAGGGAGCTTCCAGAGCAGCACCCCCAGTTATCAGGTCACAGAACACAACCCCAATTCCCATGGGTTCACTTTCATGCTGAAATCATGCCTCCCCCTCTATGTGCTATCCGAGGATCACCGTGTTTCCTACGGGGAGCTCTTTTCTGTAACCACCCAGATGCATGAGCTTGTGCTGAGATAACTTTTAAAATTAAATACTTACTGAGTATTTATTGAAAGCTGGTTTATTTTAAGTTTGCTACAACCAATAAAAAAATCAAATGGGCATCAATTCCTCATACAGCAATGTTTACTCTTGTTAGAAAGGAGATGCCGTTAGTAAGATAACATAGGTATTATTTTACTAGAAATAAAATAATTTTAATAAATGGCATGGGTGTGTTTCACTGCAATTAGGTTTAATCATGTTTTCTCACTATAATAAAGAAGCACCTGAGTCGACACAGAAGGCGTGATTCAGTTTTCACCATTGCCCTAAAGTAGTGGGTCTGTATCTCCATTATCTTCAAGTCACTTTCAGGTTAAAACCATCCCAGAGTATTTGGTGCAGATTTACATGACAACTAGTTCCTCAGAGAGAGGGGATGTGAGCAGTCTTAAAGAATATACCATCTGGTGCAGTATGACTTCCTGGTAACAGTTTATCTAAATGCCATCATTTTGTTTTTCCCGCACATGCCATAATCACCTTCTTCAGGAATAAATTGGCTGTCTTGTCAAATAGGCTTTTCCATGGTTTCTACGCAATACAGCTCTAAATGCTTATTGCCCTTTACAGGATGTACTCCTGAGGTCTTTCCTCATTTCTTGGCTTCCATGTTTGATGCAATCTCCTGTAAAGTCTTTGAGATAAAGTCTCAGTCAGTGTAAGACAGAAGGAAACAGGCACCTGCAAATGCTGAATGGTGACCCAGGCAGAACTTGTGCTCTACCCTAGAAGCGCCCACCCTGTGGAAGGCTGCTCTTCTAGTACAAGGTAAAACTTCAGAAAGATGCCTTGGGGAAGCTTTTCCAGAACGTGATCATAGAATTCTAGCAACCAGGGAAAGATGAGTCACTGTGAGTAGGTTGAGTCTGAAGACACAAAGCTTTGTATTTATCACCCTGCATTCCACAAACAACCAGAACATACACTTTTCTCCACTGTTTCTCATTTTGATCACTAGAGCACCTGTTCTATGGATTGAGCAAGACACCAGGGAATATCATCTCCCTCTTCCTCATGAAGCCTCTGCCACCCCCACCTCCAGTAGTCACGAAATCCTGTACATTGAGCCTTCTAAATATCTGTTAAGTGGACCTATTCCCTCCCACTCCCTGATCACCACTCTAAATGTCACAATTGAAGTGGTCTCCTTGCATCTGATTGCTCCTTGCTACAATCCATTCTCCACGCTGCAGAAGGGGTAGTTTGTAAAATTCCCATCAATGCATGCCAGTGACTGTGGAATGGACACATGCAGCATTTTCAGTCCTTCGGCTGCTGCAAACCTTCTTAAGTCACACTCCTTTCAACATGCAGCTCCCTCTGCCTGGAACAGCCTTCCCCTCTGTCCACCTAGGCCTTCTCCCTTCTGCGGGTGTCCAGAGAATGGTCCTCCTTTGTAAGGTCTTCCTTGAAGTCCCCTGCTTACCACTGCCTTGCTCTGTGCTCCAGATCCTCCTCTACTTTCCCTTCCAAAGCCCTCCTGCCACTTCACTGAAGTGACTTCGCAACTACCCATCTTCTTTGGCACGAGGGAAGTTCTGACAGGTTTCATGGCCATGTTTGTCTTCTCCATCACTGTATTCTCAGTACCTATTACAGAGTAAATGCTTAAAAACATAGGATGAAGAAAAAGTGAATCTACAACTAGGGACAAATTTACAATGAGGCAACCCCAAGGATGCTTATCAGAGCTCTGTAGATTCAACAGTGAAAATGGCAGGCAAGATAAATCAATGCCTCAAAAGGAGAAGGGACGTTACATCATCTGCAAGCACTGAGCAATTCTGGCCAAGCAGAGGGAATGGGTGGGTACAAGGTGGTGCCTTCTACGATTCACCAGGACAGTATCACTACAAGGGGAAGGCAGGTGACCATAGGAGCTGAAGAAAGGAGGAACAGGATGAGAGGAAGAACTTAGAAAGTTCACTTTTACATTTCTTCTATGGTCTGCTAAGTACCCATTGCCTGACACTTAGTAGGCATCCAACATAAAATTATTATTATTATTATTATTGTTGTTGTTGTTGTTGTTGTTGTTGTTATTATTATTATTATTATTATTATTATTATTTTGAGACAGAGTTTCACTCTTGTTGCCCAGGCTGGAGAGCAATGGCACGATCTCGGCTCACTGCAACCTCCGCCTCCTGGGTTCAAGTGATTCACCTGTCTCAGCCTCCCGAGTAACTGGGATTACAGGTGTATGCCACCACACCAGGCTAATTTTTGTATTTTCAGTAGAGAGCGGTTTTCATCATATTGGTCAGGCTGGTCTCGAACCCCTGACCTCAGGTGATCCACCCGCCTCGGCCTCCCAAAGTGCTGGAATTACATGTGTGAGCCACCATGCCCAGCCCCAACATAAAATTATTGAATGAGTGGATATTGGTTCTACCGCCTCAGAGCCCCTGCAATACCATGGTATTAGACTATCCATATGTACCCAAAGTTTATCATTGTAATACTCTGAACTCTGTAAGAAGTCTCAGAATTTCATCTTCAAGTGTAGTTTCTGAGTTAGACCATTGGCAAATCCTCTGCTCTCACTAGGTAGTTTTTCCCCAAACCACTCATTCATTAATTCAAGAAACATGTATTGAGAACCTATCATAGGCCACCCGCTCTTCTAGGAACTGCGGAGACTTTACTGAACAAGACAAGGTGACTCTAATCATGCACCTTATTGGAGAAGACAGAAAACAAAAAATATATAAACTAGAAAGAATATTATTTTGAGTAATAGGAGGGAGAAAGGAACTAAATGCAGAGGAAAAAGCAACGGATTTTACATGGGGATAGAATGTCTAGGGAAGGACTCTCTGGTGAGGCAACCTCCAAGGGGCCACGATGGTGGAAAAATTAATTTCAGGGAATCTGGAAAGAACATTAAAAGAAACAGCCTTAAGATTGAAAGCCATGCCATTTTAACTCCCATGGCATCTGGCTCAACGCCCAGCCCAGAAGTCTCACCTATTCACTCATTCAATCTTCTGCTCATTTACGACCTCATTCATTCCTTCTACAAAGGGTCAGTGAGGATTCACAGCACACCAAGCACTGTGTTAGACAGTGATAATATAGCAAATGTTTATTGCTTTATTGGGAGAATGAGTGTGTATTTGAACACATTAAAATCTCCAGTATTTGACAGATTTTGACATACAAATGGCAACTTCATGTAATTCATAGATGCTATTTATTTCTAGATTGGTAAGCACAAACTATTGGGAAGTAAATAATACATTTTGGAAACTTGGTTTTTCAAGTTCTTTGTAACAACTCTTTTACATAGCATTGTAAAAGATATTTTACATTGTACTTTTAGTTGCAAAGGAGTTTCATAAATGGGTTATAGCAAACTTTTCAAGGAACTATGTAAGTTCCTTTAAGGAACTATTTGCCAGCCTTATTCCATTTACAGCTAATAGTTGAAACAAATAAAATTGCATTTTCTTAAAACATATTACATTTCTAATCCTTCTCCTGAGTTAAAGCAAATTTAGAAAATTTTCCATGTATTGCTATATATCACAATTCCCTTCATTTACCTCCCAATTAGAATTTCAACCTAAGGCTATCTTTGTAATTTCTCAGTAGAGAAATGTTTTAAAATATAATTTCAGATAATTCAAGGAACTGAGTTAAACAAGTTTGGAGCATATTTCTGGTGACAACTATTAGACATACAAATTGTCACCAACTGAACCATAGTCTATTCGGCCTGCCATGCCAATTCCAGAAGATATCTGAGAAGTCATTGTTGTTTTAGGCCATTCAAATTTTCGTCTGCATCTGTGGCTGTGTTTCCTGATACGTAGTGTAACAGAAATTTTCTGAATTTTCCAGTAGTCATTAATGGCTCTTTAATTCATATACTCATCCAAACCCTTATGGAAATCATTTACAGTGAATCATTATGATATATTCTTTAACTCTTGGAGTGATGAATTTTATAGGTATATTTACAACAGTGCTACACAGTCCTTCTACAGCTTGTGAAATGCACATCACATACAAAAGATTTTTTGATGTCATAATATAATGTTCCTCTTATCTCTGTTACTCATTTTGATACAGAATTGGAATATATCCTGTTCCCAGTTTACACTCCCTTAAGTTAAAGAGATATATTCTTTTTACAACAGAGCCTAATGTTTGCATCTGGCTAATTTAGAAGGTAATTCCAATAGTGAAAACTATCTCGAATGGTAATTATTTGGGCGGTATCATTTCATGCTACTCAGAACCCAAGGAAAAGTATCTGATATCCTGGAGACAGCAGTCTTGATTAAGGAGACTGAGACCACTTAGCTCTCTCAGAAGACCTCTCCAACCTGAAATATCATAGTCTGATTTGTGCAGAACCTGTGCCCCAGGTATAACCTAAAAACAAAGTTAACATTCTACCACATGGTGACTACACTAACAACTTATTGTATACTTTAAAATTGTGTTAAAAGTAGGTTTTCTCTGGGAGGCTGAGGCAGGCAGATCACAAGGTCAGGAGATCGAGACCATCCCGGCTAACAAGGTGAAACCCCGTCTCTACTAAAAATACAAAAAATTAGCCAGGCATGGTGGTGGGCGCCTGTAGTCCCAGCTACTTGCGAGGCTGAGGCAGGAGAATGGCGTGAACCCGGGAGGTGGAGCTTGCAGTGAGCCAAGATCGCGCCACTGCACTCCAGCCTGGGCGACAGAGCGAGACTCTGTCTCAAAAAAAAAAAAAAGAGTAGGTTTTAAGTGATCTCACCACACACAAAAAAAAGAAAGGTAAGTAAATAATGTAATACATATGTTAATTAGCTGGATTTAATCATTCCACAAGATGTACATATATCAAAACAGCATGTTGAACACTATAAATATACATAATTTTGTTGATTAAAATAAATTAAATAATAACAAAGCTGAATTCCTGTTAACAACTAGAAAACAAACAATTTGAGGGCAAGTTATGATAAAGAATAGTATGTAACACTAGGGCAGAAAACGTTAATCTGACAAAATGTGATTTGTCTTCTTCTTTACACAGACATCTTGTTCTCTTTTGACCAGAGACAAAAGAAGAAAAGTCTTGGAAACATCCTTCACAGTTTGGGGATGAATGAAGGCAGAGAAGTATTCATCAGTCTTATGCTCCTGGCAACGAAAGTTAAAGGAAGCCAAATTGTGACTTCTAGAAAAGAGAGGAGCTGACATAGCCCCAGCTCCACCTCCCTTGTCTCAAAGCATAAGAGCAGAATTGATTATTCTCAACCTCATCCATACATAAAAAAGCGTGCTAAACATTTACTTTTGTATGACTTTAGCAACAATCAAAATAACTTCATAATTTTGCATTTCCTTTTTATTATATATAACATCATATTTTACTATGTGTTTCCATACACCTAACCCTTAGAGCCTCCTAAGCCCTCCAAATGGGAAGCAAAGTAGATATCATTGCTTTTCAAATGAAGAAGCCGGAGCTCAGTGCACAGCAGGGACTTGTCTAAAGTGATGTGGGTAGGAAGTGGTGAATCCAAAAGCTGAAGTTCTGATCTTCTAACTCATAATCCAGTGTTATTTTCCTTTCTATCTTTTTTTATTCTTTTTTTTAAGATCAGATATTCATAGTAACTGAGCAGTCTCTCAATGCACATGGAGTGGTTTTAAAAGTCAACATTGGCCAGGCGCGGTGGCTCAAGCCTGTAATCCCAGCACTTTGGGAGGCCGAGACGGGCGGATCACGAGGTCAGGAGATCGAGACCATCCTGGCTAACACGGTGAAACCCCGTCTCTACTAAAAAATACAAAAAACTAGCCGGGCGAGGTGGCGGGCGCCTGTGGTCCCAGCTACTCGGGAGGCTGAGGCAGGAGAATGGCGTGAACCCGAAAGGCGGAGCTTGCAGTGAGCTGAGATGCAGCCACTGCACTCCAGCCCGGGCGACAGAGCGAGACTCGGTCTCAAAAAAAAAAAAAAGAAAGAAAAGTCAACATTAATGTTCAATTCTGCTGCACGGTGTCGAGTATTCTGGAAAGATCTCAATAAGAGCCTGATCCCATGCCAGCAGAAGCTCTGTTATGCATCCTGCTTTTCCTTTTAAGGCATTTTAATTTAAAGGAAGCCTTAGACACCATTTCATTCTGTCCCACTGACAACCAAATCCTTTCAATGAAAGCACCAATTTGGTTTAGCTACAGATTATATTTATCTGTTTTTGAAAGTCACACAAACGTGACCTGAACAAATACACTTCCCTGCATGTTCTTCCCGAATTTCAAAGTTTTTCAGTAATTAAGCATTTTCCTAGAATGTTGCAAACCAAACAGATTTCTGTGCCAAAGAAAGGAACGCATTAATGAAAATGAAGAATCAAAGGAAACCAAATCCAAGTTGCAAAAAATGCTCTGCCTTTTTCACTAAAATGAGATGCAAATATATATATGCTAGCTGAGGACTAGAGTAAATATAACATGCTGATGTGAATTTTCCTACTAAAATTTTTCAAGAAAATAAATATTCCATCTCAAGATACATTTTTTAAAAAGAATCACACAGTCACATGAATTAAAGGTGTGTCTTGGTAAATTCAGGGACATTAATAATTCATTCCGATAATAGCATTAAACCAGAAAACTTTACTATCTACAGAGTGAAAAAGTAATAATCTAGCAGAGAATCCTATCACTGGATTTCACCCAAAAAGGCATCAAATCCTCTAGATTCCATCAAATTTCTTTAAAAGGAAAACCACTTTTTCTTTTCAGGATGCCTTAGAAGTTTGCATTAAATCAAAAATGTGCACGGCGTATAGACTGGTTCTTCAGAAAACTTCAGCCACTTGGAACACATGTTTGTGTTTAGGGGAAGACAGAGGGAAAAGAAAGGAAAGGTTGGGAAGAAAGAGATCATAATGTCTTCAACAAAATTTACAACCAGTGATTGTATGATATTGTGGTGGCAGCAACTCCTCACACAAAACAGATGGTACAACACAGAGCTGTGTCTTAAAATGCCAAGAAACTAAATATTCTCTGATTCCATCTACTTCTGAAGCTTTTCCTAACAATCTATGCCCCAGAGTCGACTTCAGAATATTTTTACATTTTAATTCTCCCCTTATTGAATTACTATAGCTATTATAGCTTCATACAGGCTCATTATACATTTAAACATTAATTTTATGTTTTTAAACTCAATACTCTTAGGCCAAAAGCTCACTTGTGAGATAGTGGAGTGGAACATTAGTTTCCTATGTAACAAATTACCACTGTAACAAATTCCCATAAACTTGGTGCCTTAAAACAACTCATATTTATTCTCTCGCATTTCTGGAGGTAAGAAATCTAAAACGGGTTTCCTTGGGACAAAACCAAGACCTCAGCGAGGCCCTGCTCTCTCTGGAGGCTCTAAAGGGGAATCTGTTTCCTTCCTTGCCTTTTCCAGCTTCTAGAGCTGCTTGCCTCCCTGGGCTAGGGCTTCCCTTCCATCTACAAGGCCAGCAGCAAGGCATCTCCAATTCTCTCTCTGCTCCATCTTCACATCACCTTCTCCTCTCTATCTGCAGCAAATCTTCCTCTCCTCCCTCTTGTAAGGACTCTCATGATTACATTTAAGACCCACATGGATAATGCAGAATAATCTCTCACCACAAGACCCAAAACTTAATCACACCCGCATCATTCATTTTGCCATGTCAGGTAACATTCATAACTTCCAGGGATTAGGACAGGGACATTTTGGAGGTCACTATCACACCCTCTGCAGCAGCAGAGGTTAACCTCTTAATGTCAATCATTTAGAACTACAGTCATCCTTCAGTGTACCTGAGGGACTGGTTCCAAGACCCTTTCCCATACCAAAATTCACAGATGCTCATGTACCTGATACGTAATAGTGTAGCATTTCCATATAACCTATGCATATCCTCCCATGTACTTTAAATCATCTCTAGGTTACTTACAATACCTAATACAATATAAATGCTAAGTAAATAGCTGTTATACTGTATTGCTTAGGAAATAATGACAAGAAAAAAAGTCTGTACGTGTTCAGTACAGATAGAAACATCATTTTTTTCCAAAATATATTTGATCCACAGGTGGCTGAATCCATAGACGTGGAACCCACAGATATGGAGAGTCAGCTGTTACTTTAAAATCACCTTGCAAATGAAAATATGCTTGCTAAAATTCCTTCAAAACGATCATTCTAAAAAAGAGTTTTAAAGAGGACACAAACAAATGGAAGAACATACCATGCTCATGGATAGGAAGAATCAATATTGTGAAAATGGCCATACTGTCCAAGGTAATTTATAGATTCAATGCCATCACAGAATTGGAAAAAACTGCTTTAAAGTTCATATGGAACCAAAAAAGATCCCACATTGCCAAGACAATCCTAAGCCAAAAGAACAAAACTGAAGGCATCACGCTACCTGACTTCAAACTATACTACAAGGCTACAGTAACTAAAACAGCATGGTACTGGTACCAAAACAGAGATATAGACAAATGGAACAGAACAGAGCCCTCAGAAATAATACCACACATCTACAGCCATCTGATCTTTGACAAACCTGACAAAAACAAGAAATGGGGAAAGGATTCCCTATTTAATAAATGGTGCTGGGAAAATTGGCTAGCCATAAGTAGAAAGCTGAAACTGGATCCTTTCCTTACTCCTTATAG
>NW_016826320.1:483876-510146 GCF_001698545.2 Rhinopithecus bieti
AGAAAATGTGGCACATATACACCATGGAATACTATGCAGCCATGAAAAAGGATGAGTTCGTGTCCTTTGTAGGGACATGGATGCAGCTGGAAACCAGCATTCTCAGCAAACTATCACAAGAACAGAAAACCAAATACCGTATGTTCTCACTCATAGGTGGGAATTGAACAATGAGATCACTTGGACACAGGAAGGGGAACATCACACACCGGGTCCTATTGTGGGGAGGGGGGAGGGGTAGCATTAGGAGATATACCTAATGTAAATGACGAGTTAGTGGGTGCAGCACACCAACATGGCACATGTATACATATGTAACAAACCTGCACGTTGTGCACATGTACCCTAGAACTTAAAGTATAATAAAATAAAAAAAAGAGTTTTGGTTAGTGTAGATTCCACTCAAACTTAGTCCTCAACTCCATGCATCATTAACCTTACGGATAAAAAATTATGGGATGAGATCCTGCAATAGCCTCATTCTGCCAACCTAGAATACTAAAAAGTTTAAAGTCATGTTCCTCTAAATGTTTTTCTCCTACACTCAAATCGTATTTTTATAACAGCATCTAATATACTAAACTACATTATAGCCTAGCCTAGCCTATTCTAAGCATGCTCAAAACACTCCCAGGAGCCTACAGTTGCAAAAATAATTTGGCAACTCAGTCCACTGTACAGTATTGGTCGTTTACCCTTGTGATCGTGTGGCTGACGGAGCTGTGACTGATGGCCACTACCCAGCATGGTAAGAGAGTGTCCACCAGATATCACTAGCCTGAGAGAAGATCAAAATTCAAAATTTAAAGTACAGCTCCTACTGAATGTATATCATGTTAGCACCATCATGAAGTCAAAAACTGTAAGTCCAACCATCTGAAGGCAGGGACCATCTCTAGTTCGTCATGCAACTGAACCTTAGAAACACCTTTAAAAGTTAATATAGGGCAGCTTAATTTGACATTAAGAAATTTTCATTGAGAACCTTGAAATAAGTGTGAAAAATGCATGTATAATATGGTTATGGCAATAGAGAACTTGGCAAAGAACTTGGGAGAACGTGCAATGTTCCCAATTAATTTTAGACCCCCTAAGAATGACACAAACAGAAGAGCTTGCAGCTGCTAACAAACGACAGATATGTTCTGTCACACCCCGGCCAATCCAAAGGGTAATGCAGCTAACCTGATAGTCCCCAGGAATAGCAGCTGTCAGGAAGGTGCTGCTACATGTCAGATCCAGCTCCTTAAGAGCAACTGATAAGAAAGAGATGAAGAAGAAAACAGCTTAATGTCAGTATGAAATCTGAAATTCACTTAATCATGGGATTTTAATTTCTTAACCTCCCCAAAAAATAGTATGCTAAGAACCCAGCTGTGTTCCCTGGGGCCAAGGTGGAGACCCATAGGACAGCTCACTTCTCCATCAACTGCCACCCATGTGGCACCTCATAAATGAAAGTGGGACAGGGACACTTTTATTAAATCATTTTCTCACCTCTGAATATAGTTATTTGACATTTGTGAAATAGTACAAAAACAATCTCTTTTTATTGAACCAAACATAGCCCAGGTACCATGTGTTTAATTCAATTTAATTGAACAAATTTATGGAACACCTACAGTATATAAAGCACTGTGCAAGGCACTGCTGAGTCCAGTGTGAACCCTGCCTTTACAGAGGTGTGCAGACATGCACACACATACACAGACACACTCACATGACACACATACTGCTGCACACGTATACACCACACAGACACAGATATGCAAACACCATGCAACACATATATATACACACACACCACACACACACCACACACACCCCACACACACATCACACACCACACACACCATACACACCACACATACCACGCACACCACACGCACCACACACGCACCACACACACACCACGCACACATGCACACCACACACACACCACACACACACCGCACACACCACGCACACACCACGCACACCACACGCACCACACATGCACCACCGCACACCACACACACCACACACACACCACACGCACCACACACGCACCACGCACACACCACGCACACCACATGCACACCACACACACACCGCACACACCACGCACACCACACGCACCACATGCACCACACATGCACCACGCACACCACACGCACACCACACGCACACCCCACACACACCGCATACACCACGCACACCACATACACCACACACACACCATGCACACCACACACACACCACATGCACACCTGCCACCCATGGAGAGCAGGAGTTTTGCCCATCACATGGAGAACTGGGAACCTACACATGGCAGGGATTTCGCAGCACCGTTGGAAGCAGCACTAAGAATCTCTAGAAAAAGAGATTTCTCTTATTTACCATTTCCACACTCTCTCACACTGAGCTACCTATATACTCAGCTGTGCAGGTTATAGTGACCACTGGACACATTTTTAAAACTTAGAAAAGTGTCTTCACTTTAGTATGAACAAGAGAATCCTTTGTCATCCCACCCAAGGGAACCAGTGTGAAGAGAGATGATGGTTTGTGTGGAGCAAGGGGTCAACCATTTACAAGGAGTGAGCCATTTCCTAAGACGTTGCTTCATCAGAGCATCTTGGAACCCCAGAAGAGGGAAGAGTATCAAACTGCCTCTGTGTGCAAGAAGGCTGGCTCCCCTCCCCGTGCAACTGGAAGACCAATGAGAGTCAAAAAAGTAGTGACCATGGGCCATCCTGGAGCCACACGGGGGCAGCATCTTCTGGGACACAGGGGAAGCACTGAGAGGCATTTAGGAACCAGGAATCCATGGTCTTTCTTAGTTAAATAACACGCCCATTATTTACATCCTATCCCAATGGTGCCAAAATAAGACCACTGAGCTGCAAAGGATCTCTGCATTCTACCAAATCCTGGTATTCTCACATGGGCTTCTTCAAAAGTACAGAAGGTTGTCAGTGTGAACACAGTGCACTTCATGGCTATCATACCAATCCCTGAGTGTTTACATTCTTCTCAGTGACATTAACACAGGCACATCCATGTCAAGGAAGTACGATCTGTTCTTTTCAAAATAAAACATGTTCAGTCTGGAGTGGGTGGGAGCAAGCCCACCTTGTGGCCACTATTGAACTACCAAAACTCCAACAGAGAAACCAATTCTGTGAAGCCTATGGGGAATGCCACATTGCTTCTAAATAAGGAACCATAAATTAAGTTTAAATTTCGTGTGGCCTGTTCAGTAAATGTCTATGCAGAAGGAAAAGGGAATTGACTCCAAGGATTTCAGTTGCTCTGAAAGTGTGTGGGGCATCAATACTCGCTTCTCTAAGTGGGGTCCTAGAACCCATGGCATCAGTATCATCTGGAAACAGAAATGCAGACTCTCAGGTTCCACCCCAGCACCCCCGTACTAGGATCTGAATTTCCACAGAATCCCCAGGTTCTCTGTGCCTTTAGGTTGGAGAATCAGTGGAATAAACACCAAGAGTGCAAACAAGATCAAAAAAGTTACCTGTTGTAGTTCACTTTTTCAAATAATTGACTAAAATTAATTTTATAATTAATGAAGCTATTGATGATTTGGAATCCCTTGACTAACAGAAGGGTTTTAATGTAATTAATCTGCAAAATGATCAGTTTTTGTGCATCACTAAACCTATAAAGTTTATAAAGATTATTTTCCTAGCTGGTTATGAAGAAAATACTGTCACAAAAGCATCTAAGGGCTGCGCCTTACCAATGAGCCGACTCCCTCCAATCTGCTTTCTTGTAATCATAGTGACTCAATTTCCAGACTTAGACAGAAAGAAAAAACACAGAAAACTAACATAGAGGATTGTTCTCCCTTCTGGTCATGGTTTATGGTAGCAACAGGTGAAAAAGGCCAACAGAAGCAGTGATTTGCCTCATCACATTAAAAAAAACATTTGCTTTCTCTTCCAAAAGCGTAAGTAGTAACTATGGAAACCAGACAAAAACGTTGAAAATGACTTGCAATTCACAAAGAGCAGAACAACTCTATTTCACCCACAAAAAAAAAAAAAGAAAAGAAAAAACAACTATGAAAAAATCCACCGAAACCTTCCCCAGGAAGAGCTGGATCTGCAGAAGACATAATGTGAGTGCTTTGCTCAGGCACCACCATAAATTGTTTGATTTGCTATGGAATTGTTAAATTATGGTTTTACAAATGGGTTATTTAGCTGTGACTCCATTTAAATCTACAATTTTATGTATCCTGATGATAAAACGGGCCCTTAGCTGAGCCAGCTAATTCCTCAGGTAAAAGGCATATTCTTTTGGCAGTAAATTAACTTCAGAAGGTCAGTAGGTGGCCTATCACCAATTTTAGAGATTTAAGAAATGCATGTATTGTCGAAAATACTTAATTTACACCTAAGGAAGCTGAATGACTGATCTCAAAAATTCCAGCTATTATCTGTTTACTAAGTTGGTCCTCTGGATATCCTATTTAAAGGTTGATATAAATGTACACATTATTTATGGAGAGAAAATAAAGCAGGGAAACTTCACCCAATGATGCCAACCTACTCACTGCGCAGAAATTTCCATCCAATTCCACTGCCATAAGCAACTTCCCTGTGTGTTCTCCCATTTATCTGTTTGATGTTCCTGTATCCCTCCCCCACTTTCAGATCAAATGTTACTTCCTTTTCAGACGAGCTTGTGCTGCTTAATCTTAATGGAACCCCATAAGGAGAAAATGACCGCTTTATTTTAAAAAACAGAGGAGATGCTGACTCACAACAGAAGGGAGTAAGGAACTTCCTTAAAAATATGAATCTCAGTGATACTTTTATAGCCCAGAATGACATGTTTATCTTTCACCTATTTTTTTTTCATTCCATGCAAGAGCAGAAAATATTTTTTTAAGCTTGATAAGCAAAGACTCATTTGGGGATACTTGCTACCTGAATTACCACTATCACGGTTAAATTAATCACTATGGCATATTATAAAGCCATAAATATAATTTTGAGCTCCACTCTTCCCAGCATATTTATGTGAGTTTTTGTCTCATTTTGTGTGTTTGTGTTGGGTTTTCTTCCTTTCTCTGTAAAACACGGAGCTGCTAAGCATCACTCTGTCATTGTACACTGATGAAGTGTGGAAATAAACGCCAATATCATTTGCAGAGCCATCCTACTTGTGACTTTTTTTAAGTGAGTATCCCACTTTCAACTAAAACCTAAAAAAGAATTCTAAAATCTTTTTCCCCAATTAAACGTTGGCACTCATAACACATTGTTGATGGATTGACCAAATTAAAAAAAAAAAAAAAAATCTTAAGTTTAATACTGTTTTCTTCAGATGGCATTAACAGTGAAGTATGTCCCTAAACTTTCCATTGTTCAATGCTGGGTTGGCAAGCAAGAAAAATCTTTTTATCGCCAAAATGCAAAAACAATCTGAACTAGCTGCTGTGTCCATTCCAGCTTTGTTTTAATTTGGTGCTAATTCTCTAATTTGCTCATTTATGTTCTCTGGCCACGTAATTAATGCTGAAGGAAGTCTTTTACAGCTTGCCACTGAGCCCTCCATGTCTAAATTCCTTAGATATGTTTCCCGTCACCATGCATGTGCTGAGGCCAAGAACTAGAAAACCATAACTATGAAGTATTACAAAATCCACACAATTAAGTGCTAAAACCAGCCTGGGCCAAAACCGCTCTGAGACCCAGCTCAGACCAAGCCAGCCTGCCCTTTCCAGTCTGTACATCGGATTGCGGTCCAGTCCTTTCTCTTACATCATCAGCCTTCCTTTTTCCTTTTGCTGTAATGGTATGTTTTCAATGAACTCTGACGCATTTCCCTGACTGAAAACCATTTTAATACTCCTAGACGGTGCGCTTCTGAAACACTGTCACAACACATACAATAACCAAAAGTTTAGACCTGTGTAAAGCAAAGTGAAAAATGGAGTGTCATTGAACCCCACAATTCTTGAAATGTAAGTTTGTGGGAAAAGCCAAAGAGAGCCAAGTGAGATGGTTTCCAGCCATGGCACCTCAGGAAGGCCCCTCACCTGGCCTAGCAGCAGCCATTTCCACCCCCAAATTGTAACCTCAGAGGTACAGAACTGTTCTCTAAGTGCTGTGACCTTTCCTTCTACAAATCATTCATCCGTCCAACATTTCCTGAGCACCTAACTCCAGGCCAGGCACTGCTGTCACGACTGGACATATAGTGAAGGAAGCAAAATCTCTACCCTCATGGGGTCCGCACTCCACAGGAGAAGGTAAACCACCAAATACAAGAGTAAACCTACGGAGGATGCTGGAGAAGAGAACAGAGGAATGGGAATGACGGGAATAGGGCGGGGAAGGAGTCGTTGCAATGGAGTGAGGGGAATGTGAGCCTCCTGAAGGACAGAACACTGGGGCAGAGTCAGAGGGGCTTGGGGGGTGAGGGTGGGTAGGGGGAGGATGGGAGCTCAGAGCAGGGAGGTGGGAGAGCAGGCACTGCTCACCAGCACCTGGGCCTATCTGAAGATGTGGGATTAGTCTGTTATTACACATTTTATACTGTCTCAGCCAGGTGATCAAAGTCAGAGGCATCACTGATAAGTCCTGTCCATAGCACTCGTCCTTGATAACATGATGATGGTGCTTTACTTCTGTATGTCCCTCCAGAAAATCCTAGCTCCAGGCAAGTCATGAGAAAAACCTCAGACACAGCCAAACTAAGGACATTTGACAAACTACCTGATCAGTCCTCCTGAAAACCGTCAAGGTCATCCAAAACAAGGAAAGTCTGAGAAACTGTCACAGTCAAGAGAAGCCTAAGGAGACAGGACAGCTAAATGCAACAAAAGGTCCTGCACAGGATCCTGACGCAGACAATGGACAAGAGGGAAAAAGTGAGCAAGTTAGAACAGAGCATGGCCTTCAGTGAGTAATGATGCATCAGCGTCGTGCATTAGCTGTGGCCAATGTACACACAAGTGCAAGGCGTTAGCAATAGGGTAACCTGGGCACAGAGTGCACAGAAACTCTCCGAACTGACTTCGCAACTTTTCTGTGCATCTAAGACTATTCTAGAAGGTTTTTAGGCCAGGCCCGGTGGCTCACGTCTGTAATCCCAGCACTCTGGGAGGCTGAGGCAGGCAGATCACTTGAGGTCAGGAGTTCGAGACCAGCCTGGCCAACATGGCGAAACCCTGTCTCTACTAAAAATACAAAAATTAGCCAGGCATGGTGGTGCACGCTGCCTGTAACCCCAGCTGCTCAGGAAGCTGAGGCAGGAGAATCATTTGAACCCAGGAGGTAGAGGTTGCAGTGAGCAGAGATCACGCCACTGCATTCCAGCCTGGGCAACAGAGTGAGATACTGTCTTAAAAAAGTAAAAAATAAAAATAAAATAAAATATCTTTAAAAGTTTATCTTGTTAAAAAAAAAAAAAAGATTCAAATGTTCTCTGTCTAGAAATAACGATTCTAGAATAAAACGGCAACAAACGAAAAGGTGGATGTGAAACAACTGTACAGGTAAATGAGTCAGGATTTAACACCGCTTGGTCTATTCCTGCTGAGCGGTTTATGAAATCTACTGGAGCCCTCACAGCTGGCCATTCCATTTATTTGAAGTTCTGAATAATTATGCTTTCCCTATTGGTCCCAGCTATTTCTTCCAGGGCCACACACTACAAGGAAAACCTTCTTTCCTGTCAGCAGTGCCTCAAGTCCTTGGAGAGAGCTTTTCTAATAAAGCATGCTCTCCCTGCAGCCGTGTTCTGAGCCTCCCTTCACCCCCATAAGCAGTGCCTGATCTGACTCCAAGGATGTGGCCTAGACACCTTCCAGGGAAGAGAGGTAGAGGGGACAGTACCTGCTCAGTTCAGGCTGCCCTGCCTGTCACACCTGTCCTCAGGATCCTCCCTCCCTGTCTTTAGGGGTCCAGGGAGCCACTGAGAGGCTCCACCTATTTTCTGAGGTCCAAGACTGTCCTGGGCTCTGGAAGAGGGTCTCAGACAGCCTCTGTGTTGAATAGCCTTCGCCTGCATGGATTGAACTTAGCAGCCCTTTCTTCTTCCCTCCTCTGTTACCTCCACAGCCTGACACCATGGTGACACCCACAGATGACTCAAGAAAGGATGTTGACAACTTCCATGTAGAAAGGCAAGATCAGACTAATGTAATAAAAAATATCATACCTTGGAAGCAGTCAGCCTGCACATACGAGACAGAGAAAATGAGGGAGAGACAAAGAGCGCAACTGCAAATAAAAGGAGAGGTAGGAGGGGAACGGTGGCTCACACATGTAATCTCAGCACTTTGGGAGGCCAAGATGGGCAGATCACCTGAGGTCAGGAGTTCAAGAACAGCCTGGACAACATGGTGAAACCTCCTCTCTACTAAAAATACAAACATTTGCTGGGCATGGTGCTGTATGCCTCTAATCTCAGCTACTCAGGAGGCTGAGGCAGTAGAATCGCTTGGGAGGCGGAGGTTGCAGTGAGCTGAGATTGCGCCATTGTGCCACTGCACTCCAGCCTGAGCAACAAAAGCAAAACTCCATCTCAAAAAAAAAAAAAAAAAAAAANCATATCTTAGCTAGAATTGCAACCACTCCATATTGTACACAATTGTTCACAAAAATTTTAAAAAGCCGAACAATTAAACATATTCTAAGTGTTTCTCAATTGCCATACAAATCTCTAGCGAGGGACAAAGGGAAAGTGACATGACTCAGAGTCTCAGCAGTGAGTCATCAATCATGGCAAAATAATCACCCTCCAGGGTGAACTCTCTTTGTCAAGAGTTGGTCTGGAGGAGGAGGCACACAGGCACACAAAAATCAGCAAGTTCTTAAAAGCACTCAAAAACTTAACTCTCTGGACAAGGTCCAATTCAAATAAGTTGTGATGATCCCCAGGAGCAGAAAACAGCTCTGTCAACAAGGTGCCACCTCCAGGTCAGCCTCTGTGCTCTGCTCCCTTACAGATGGTGTACAGGGTCAATTAGTGTCTGTCTGTTCCCCAAAAGTTCATGTCCACTTAGAATCTCAGTGTTATTGTTACTTTATAGAGTTTTTGCAAATAGAGTTAAATTAAGATAAGGTCTAATATGGTTTAGGCTCTGTGTCCTCACCCAAATCTCATGTCAATTTATAATCCCCACATGTTGAAGGAGGGGCCTGGTAGGAGGTAATTGGATCATGGGGGTGGTTTCTAATGGTTTACCATCATCTCCCTAGTGCTGTGTTGTGATGGAGTTCTCACGAAATCTGGTTGTTGAAAAGTGTAGTGCTTCTCCCTTTGAGCTCTCTGTCTCTCCTGCCTCCATGTGGAAAAGAGTGCTTGCTTCCCTTTCGCCTTCTGCCATGATTGTCAGTTTCCTGAGGCCTCCCCAGCCGTGTAGAACTGTGAGTCAACTAAACCTCTTTTCTTTATGAATTACCCAGTCTCAGGCAGTTCTTTAAAGCAATGTGAGAACAGACTAATACAAGATCATACTGGATTAGAGTGAGCCCTAATGCAATGATGGGGGTCCTCATAAAAAGACCACGTGAAGGCAGAAACACACAGGGAGCACTCCACATGACTACTGACATAGACACTCCACACTGGAATGATGCCTCTACAAGCCAAGAAATGTCAAGAACTGCCAGCAATTACTGGAAGCTGAAGATAGACCTGGAATAGACTGTCGCTCAGAGCCTTTTTATAAGAAACCAACCTGCCAACACCTTGATTTCAGACTTCTGGTCTCCAGAACTTCAAGAGAATAAATTTCCGTTGCTTTAAGTCACGAAGTGTGTGCTAATTTGTTATAGTAGCCCTAAGAAGCCAATACAGATGGTAACCATGACCACAAAAATAATAATGAAAATCCCTTTGGTCGCAATATCAGTACTTAATTTTCAACCATTATTAATGCAAAACAAATATATACATAAACACTTTTTTAGGATGGCTTGACAAATATTTAATGAACTATAAGTTTTCTTCCCATGAAGGGATTTGAGTGAGGGTCCTGCCTCACAGTCATATACTAAACATATATCTATTGAATGCCCAAAATTTGACACTTTGGCTTAGATACCATGGCAGGCTAAAATCAAGCTAACAAAAAAGAGGGGGGAGAAAGAGATTTGAGAGGATACTAATTTTACAACAAAGTTTACAACCTATTGTTTGAATCATATGAAATTGCCAATAGTTGACCTTTCTTGAACTACAAAAATAGCTATTTCATATGGTTTAGGCCAAGGTTGAAAACTATGGCCATAAGCCAAATCTGGCCCACTGCTTGTTTATGTAAATAAAGTTTTATTGGAACACAGTCATGCCATATGTTTGCATAGTCTCAACTGCTGTTTTCACACTACAACAGCAGAACTGAGTAGTCATGACAGAGACCATACAACCCTAGAAGTCTAACATACTTATTATTTCAACCTTTTACAAGAAAACTTTGCTGATCCCTGATTTAACCTAAAATGACTGGCAGCAACGGTAAAGGCACCAGGATTTCAGAAGCAGTCAAGATCCATGCAAAAGGAATCCTTACTAGTGTGTCCATCTGAGACTCAAGACATAAACTGGGACTTGAGAAAGAAACTGAATTCTGATGGAGAACAAGAGGCTCTCAAAACAACAGTTCAAGCCAAGGACAGAAGAGACAAGGACCCAAGGGATGGCGAGGATGATACAGGCTGTACTGGCCTTTGGGACCCAAATACCAGGAGCATCCCCAATCATTGGGACACCTCAAAATGCCCCCATTAGGTTCTAGACCCTGTCCCTGCTAAAAAACCTCACATAAAGTAGGACTAGAATGAGAAAACTTTGATAAGGTTTCAGAGATCAAAATTCTTTGAACACCAGACTGAGAAATTGTATATTTTTTTCCTTTAAGCATGAATCAATAGAAGGATATGTAAACAGTATGATAGAAGAGTTACATTAGGAAAATTAATTTATAATAGAAGTGAAATAATTGAGTCTAGAGCACAAACTGTATTATTCAGAATATCTATTTCCGTGGCCCTTTTTAGGGTTGTATGATAAAGAATAATTACTCTAATGATTGCAGTAATTATATTTTAAAGATTTATAAAGAGTTCTAGAGTTGGGAATCCCTTTGGGATTATTATCAAATAGAAAAGTAATCAAAAGGAGCCTTTTCTTCTTCATTAATAGGCCACACATTACAGTCAAAACATAATCTGCTATAAAGCTTGCATTGTACATCGAGCTGCAAAGTCTTACTACCAAATGTTTCCCAGGGATTTATAAATATTGAAAGGTAGAGAAGAATTTGCTTGAATGAGGAAAGTTCTCCTCTTTTCCATTTACTTCAATTATCCAAAAGCATTTTAAAAACATTTAACATTAAGCTAGAAAGCCAAGTGGGATGTGTGTGTAAGTAACTAATAGCTAAATAGATATGTGCATGTTTATCAACCTGACATTAAATGTATCTTAAACCACATATATAAGAGCTGTCACAGGGTCATACAGTTTATTGATTTTATCAAAACTAATTCACAGGTGCCTTTAATTATGCAAATCAGCTGTTCACTGCCCAGTCAAGACTTCAGCTTGCAAAGACAGAATTATTTACTTAGAGAGACTGACCTAGAACACAGTTGCTCCCAATTTTTTTATAATTATTATACTTTAAGTTCTAGGGTACATGTGCACAACGTACAGGTTTGTTACATATGTATACATGTGCCATGTTGGTCTGCTGCACCCATTAACTCGTTATTTACATTAGGTATATCTCCTAATGCTATCCCTCCCCCTTCCCCCTACCCCACAACAGGCCCCGGTGTGTGATGTTCCCCTTCCTGTGTCCGGATCTCATTGTTCAGTTCCCACCTATGAGTGAGAATATGCGGTGTTTGGTTTTCTGTTCTTGTGATGGTTTGCTGAGAATGCTGGTTTCCAGCTGCATCCATGTCCCTACAAAGGACACGAACTCATCCTTTTTTTATGGCTGCATAGTATTCCATGGTGTATATGTGCCACATTTTCTTAATCCAGTCTGTCATTGATGGACATTTGGATCAACCATTGTGGAAGACAGTGTGGCAATTCCTCAAGGATCTAGAACTAGAAATACCATTTGACCCAGCCATCCCATTACTGGGTATATACCCAAAGGATTATAAATCATGCTGCTATAAAGACACATGCACACATATGTTTATTGCACCACTATTCACAATAGCAAAGACTTGCTCCAAATTTTTTAAAGTAAATGGTGCTGGCCCTTAATTACACTGCAGCAATTTCTTCTCATGAACTTTTTAGCTATGAGCCCTTGAGCCATCAGCAACTGAAGGTCTGGAGAAGCCCTGGAGCAGCTTGGCTTCAGCTGTACTTCAGGTCCCCTAGTTCACTCTTTGCTGTGGCCAGAGAGACAGGGCCTGTGGGCAATGCTCAGAGGGCCAGGATTCTGGAAGTTGCTTCAGCACTCATGGGCTTTAGGTGACTATTCAAGTACTGGGAAAACTACCCACCCTACTGGGCTGTCAGTGACTTCACAAGACAATGCATCTACATAGCTCTTGACATACTTAGTAAAAGATGCTGGAGTTTTTAACTTCTCAAGCTGTTCTCTTTTGCAATCAGAAAACCAACTGAAAATTGATGTTAATGGTCATTATCTTGGTGGCAGACATTTGCCAGTGTCTCAGAAGGGTTGTATAGCAAACTCCACCTGGGTGTGGTAAGGGGAGTGTAAGATGGAAAGTGTTGACAGAGGCCAGGGAAACACAAGGCATAGTGCAGGGACAGGGCTGGTCACAGTGGGCTCAGCTATCACCTTGAATCCTGGCAGGGTGGGAGAAGTGAGCACTTACCAGGTCCCGAGGGTGCTGAGGCCTTGTGTGGAAGGATACAGCCAGACCTGGGAGACCCCCCAGAGCACAAGCCTTTCTACCTCCCATCTTCTCCATGTCCCCCATGGGAAGAAGCCAACCAGAAGCAGAGGGCTAGCAAGACTTCAGTGCAGTCCAGAGCCTGGAGAGGGCTCTGGAGGATCTGGAAGGACAAGCAGAAGATGCCCAGCACACTTCTCTTTCTTTTTTCCTACCATCAAGAGATGTTTGCTCTTATGCAAAGTCAAGCAACAATTCCAAGCCCTGGTTTTATTTTTAGCAAATTCCAATTTTTCCTCTCACCTTCCTTCCTGCTCTCTGTGTGGGAGTCCCTGTGCAGGTGACCAAACAGAGGCGGCGACTCAACTGCATTTTGCAAAGTGCTTTTAACTGACCAAAGACATTAAACCACACTTCAGCTTGTAACAAGAATATCTATTTCTTGAATCATCACAACAGTAAAACTTGCTAACATTATGGCGTGCTCACTATGGAACAGGCAATTTACATGCATTAACAATTTCTAATGCTGGCAAAACCCCTACGAGGTAGGAACTATTGCTATCATTTTAGAATTGGACAAAGTGGGCCACGGAGAGATTGAGCATGTTCCTCAGGTCCTCACAGCTAGCAAGGGGCAGGGCTGAGCTTCAAAACCCGCAACCCGGATCCAAAATCTGCTCACCTAACCACTACATTTATACTGCCTCATAATTATAGTGAAAAGACTTAGAAGATCTTGATATTTAAAGAAATCCTGCAACTAATCTTCTTCATAGAATAAAAATATCTATTTTTATGAAAAAATCACCCATTTTGTAATTTGTAAATTTGACATTTGCATGTTGCATTTCCTTATGTGCCCATGTGTCAGTTTCCAAACACTGTCTTTATATAAATGAAATAGAATATGATCAACTTAGGCAAGTTCCCACTGCCTAGCAAAGACTTCAGCTTGCAAAATATGAATATCTACTTAGAGAGACTGACCTAGAACACAGTTCCTCCCAATTTTCTAAAGAAAATGGTGCCAGCCCTCAGTTACACTGTAGCAATTTCTTCCCATGGTCTTTTTAGCAAGAACCCTCAAGTCATCAGCAACCAAAGGTCCCCAAGAAGTCCTAGGGCAGCCTGGCTTCAGGCTACAAGTTCAGGTCCCTGATTACACATTTATTTTCTGGGTTCCTAGTCACTAAACATGAGAAATGGGGTGGGAGATGGCGTTTTTCATGATGGCCTCAGCACAGTCTCCCCACCCACAAATTCTTCTGCAGTGTGATTTGCCACTTGCCCATCCATGGGCACTCTTTCTCCAACCCCATGAATCTGAGCCCTAGGACTGCTTTGACCAGTAGAATACAGTGGAAGTGGTCCTATGCCTGGCCTGGACACAGTCTTTAAAGGGTCTAGAAACGTCCACTTCCAGTCTCAAAGCCCATGCCATCCCATAAGGAGAGAGAGGCCCTGTGGAAGGATACCAGCTGACTACTACTCCATGAGGCCCAAGGAGAACCGCTCAGCTGAGCTCAGTCCACCCAAGGAATTGTGAAACATAATAACAAATTGCAGGTTTAAGTCATTAAATGATGGGATAATTTTTTTGGATAGCAATAGGTCTCCAGAACAAATGAGTTTACCAATCTAATGCATTTTATTTTGGGAAGAGGGAAAAAGATAAGAGAACTACATTGTTTGCTCACATTCCCAGGTAGAAGTTTCACCTGGGAGCCGGGAGTCTCTAGATTTCAGGAGAACCTGGCTCCAGAGACCAGGCAGGCCTATTAGGGATAGCTGGTTCTTAGGTCATGGTGATTTTATTTGTAGGACTTGGTACTTATGGGAAATCCATAGAGCTAGACAGAAGAGCTGCATTTTCTATTCTGAGCCCATGGTAGCACTGTATCCAGATGGTTCTGGTTATGACCACACGTCACTCCTTCCAGTTTTGAAAGCACAATCAGCTGTCAACTCCATCAAGGTCTGAGGAACTGCCACCCACCCGTGGCTGTGTACTCTATGGATGGTGGCCAAGCCTCGGGTGAAAGGGCTACCCACCTCCACCTGCCAGCTTTGCTTCTCACCATTTCTGCCTTGCACGGCTGAAGCAGAAGTCCCCACAGCCTCCTCCCCAGCTGCCAGACTTGTCGACACCTTTCCTAGAGGTCAGGATCCTACTTGGCCAGCCCTTGTGGGCAGCCTGCCCCTGCCTGGGAAGCCAAGAGTGTGACCTGCCCTGCCTGGACACCCACCAGATGCACAGCTCCTCCCAGTAGCTTCTGGGTATGGAACTGTGGCCTTTATGGTATGCTGAGCTACAGAGCTGAAATTGCTACTAATATATTTCAATTAAAACAAAACAAAACATGTAATCTTCTTATGCCAGGAATATTTCAGACATTGACCTATAGGCCTCTGCCAGCAGTATTAAGACATCTACTAAACTGGAGCCAGAATTTTTTTTCTTCACATTATAAACTAGTAACATGCTTTCAAATACCAGACTCCTCCTAGTTTAAACCCTTATAATATCCCATGGGTATATTTGAAAGTAACTATGAACTTAGCTTCCTATTATTCATTCACTCTGCTTGAAGCTCCTCAGGAAGAGGGTGGGGGTAGGAAGTGTGGAATAAAAATCCTTCTTGGCAACCTGAGCTATTACATTTTCTCTCCATACTTAGAAGACCCAGATCCTCCCCTCTTTCATCCTCCCTTGTATCGCTAGACCTGTAGCCCTAGGCATAGTTCCCTGAAACCCAAGTACCATTAGATCTGAAAGGTGTCACGTGGAAATAGCCTCAATAGCTGGTGTTCGACAAGGCTCAGCAGCCAGTGCAGGCTCCGAAGAGTGGGCAAAGGCAAGGCGGAGGCTGGGAAGCCCCAGGGAGGTGTGCGGGCCACGTTAGGATGGACATTTGTGCATAACTCTTTTGCTGCCCTGGCTCTCTGCCGCCTCTGGCCATGTTAGATGCGACCATTTCCACAGATGCATTCCACAAGCAAAGCCGGCAACTGTTTGCTGTGTTGAGTTATACCATGAAGGGACAGATCATGTGTTAAAAAGAAAAAAAAAATGTGCTTACACATGGTGCTGGTGATATCAGCTGAGTTCAGAGATTTCCATCTTGTATGACATTCACATTTTTATATGTAGTCTTTTGAGATTGCACATAATTTGATGGATAATTACAGCATAAATACATTTATCCAAATTAAACATCCAAAAAGAAACTACATACATAATTTATAAACTCTTCCAGTCTCAACCAACACACCGACCAAAAAAATAATAAAATGTTCTCTTTTTTACTTTAAAGTTATTTGCCAAAATATATCCCCAAACCAGGTGCTTCTCTTTCAGGTTTACATAAAAGGACAAAAGGAAGAAAACAGAAGAGAAGTTAATTATTCTGGTTCACAAGCCCTTACGTAAAGAGAAATGATTAATCGATTGCATTTGCCCACATCTTGAGAAATGCATAGTCTTTGGCATTCTGACCACTCAACTCAGACCTCGGCGGCACTCAGGATGCATCTATAGTGGGCAGTAGAAGCGAGGAGATCCTTCTCCAGAGCTCAGAGGTTAATCAAGGAATCTTGACCTGCACAATGGAATCACCTGGAAAAGGAGCTTTCCAGGAAACCCCAACTCCATGCTAAGGAGCTACGAAGTCGGAGGGAGACAGGCGAGAATGTGCTGCCAGTCAGCAGGGAAGCCTCCTCGGAAGTGAGTTCTAAGCAGCTTCGTTACCTGAGTGCTCTAGCTCCAAGTACCCTCTTCACATCTTGAGGCTCTTCCGTTCCCAGAAAGGTCAGCCTCCCCTTCCTTATCCTGACTGCAAAGTGTTTTCAACACTGGAAAAGGTCATCTTGCAACGAAGATGAATAATGTGGGTTTTGTCCCTAAAAAACCTCCAGGAAGCATCTTGCGTGGGAGTCCTTGTGAGACCTCGAGCACATCAGATATTAAGGTCTCTGCATCAAGCACTCTGACCAGAAACAGCCCCCAGAGCAAGATCCTAGAGAGGTGGCCAGCTCCAAACTTCTCTATGATCCTGAAAAGGAAGACTGTAAATAGTTGTATCTTTTCTTGGGCACTCTTGAAGCCATTTCTGATCTGCAGGCCACCTACATTCGTAGGGAACTATATCTGCAGACCCCATATCCCGGCTTTGTGTGGTCTGATGGATGTGGCTGTGTGCCCTGAGCTGGAGGCTCCTCTCAGAGCCCTGGGCAAGTACCAACAGTGTATCCCCGCCACATGGGCATGTACCTTCGAAGCTCCCTTCAGCCCCTGCAAGTGAGGAAGTTCCATCAGGGCATGCAGACACACAGGACTCTTTCTATCATTCGCTGTCCCACACCCCACTCTTCCTCCCTCCTGCCGTCACTGCAATTCTGCCCTGAGGTTCCTAGGAAAGCCTCGGGGTTTGATTGAATTGAACCTGCAGCATTGGTTCAGGTCCTTGAAGCACGCTGGCAAAAAATGGTATCTGTGCCAGTACAAGGGACACGCAACTGGAAAATAGATACTGAAAGAGCAAAAACCATCTCGAGTCTCTGCACACTGTCTTCCCAGGGCAGAGCCTAGGGTGTGTCCCAGAGAAAGTTTCTAGTATGTATCCTGCTTCATAGACCAAATGCTACCATTTACCCTAGTATCCTTGCTGGAGCAAGACACATTAAAAGCAAACAAGTGATCCAAGTTATAATGGGACGCCATCATAAGCCCCTCTCTAAGAAGATAATAGATGACTGTCTCTCTATGCAGTTTAGAAAAAGACCTACCTGTGGACAAAGAGATAAATTGGAAAACCTCAGCTGTGTCTTCCAGGTTCTAGAAATCTATAGAATGTTTTTGTCAACCTGGAGGCAGTCAATATTCAATGAATAAGGCACGATAATTCACCAAATCCATACCCCTTTCTTTGACTCAAATCTATCCCATCTGCCATATCAGTTTAGGACAACAGAAAGTGTTTGTCAGAATAAAGACATTAAATATCCCCCCATCCTTTTACCAACTATGGACTACTTTACAAGTGAACAAAAAACCTTACGGAAAAACAATAATCAATGAACTTTTTTTTTTTTTTTTTTTGAGACAGTCTTGCTCTGTGGCCCAGGCTGGAGTACAATAGTGTGATCTCGGCTCACTGCAACCTCCACTTCCCGGGTTCAAGCATTTATCTTGCCTCAGCCTCCCAAGTAGCTGGGATTACAGGTTCCTGCCACCATGCCCAGCTAATTTTTTTTTTTCCTTTTTGTATTTTTATTAGAGATGAGGTTTCGCCATGTTGGCCAGCCTGGTCTCGAACTCCTGACCTCACGTGGTCCACCTGCCTCGGCCTCCCAAAGTGCTGGGATTACAGGTGTGAACCACTGTGCCCGACCTGCATGTACATTTAATAAGAAGGCATTTCTCTAGACATGGGGAAATGTAAATATAATTCTTTCAAAGAGAAATGGTCATTTGTCTCTCCAATGATTGGGGACAAGTGTTATCACAGATCTTTTCACAGAGGGCAACTGTATCTTCCTTTTATTTTCCATAGATAAAAGACTGCCATGATAGCCAAGCCCTTTCTCCACCAGGCTTCTCCTTTGACCCTGTTTTTCATGTAAACAAAAGAGAAGAGTGAGGGAGAAAAACCTCAGCTGTTCTCCTTCATGCTCCCTGCCAATACAATAAGCATGTCCCTGGTAGGTATTAACGGTCCTTCCACCAAGAGACTGTCATCTTCTAACAGCCTGCAACTCCTCCCAATTTCATGCAGTGCTCACTTTGTCAAGCACCTAATTCCAAAGCTTCCGACCCCCATGCTCATAATTAGAGGTTATTCTTTTGTTTTCTCCAAAGAATGAAGCATTGTTTGGCCAAAGCCATCAATCCGAGTGTTAGATTTACGTTGACAATTGGAAGATGTTGAAAATGCCAATTCGTCTGCTTCCACAATACTGTGGTGTCCAAGATACTGTCACTAATTTTGGATCATTGGAAATATTCCACCGCAGGATACATTTGAACTTGTTAAAAATAGCCCAGCTACCCTTCTGAACATTTCAACTTACTGTGGCATCAACAGAGACGTGCTCCTAGTTACAGCATTGGCTTGCTCCTCTGGAATGCAGGAAAGGAGTCGAATTTCATGATACAGAATTTTCGAGGTTGTCCATAAGATTTTTAAAATAGACCTTTCACTTCAGTGTAAAAGGTTACACACACAGTAAAAGATTATAAATATAGAATTCAATGTCTTCTCTTCAAGTATAAGCAGACTATATTGTATATTTTAGGTATAAAATGTTCATCTAAAATATTCAATAAGAACAATTGATACTATTTTCAGAATACTCCCTGTGCCTCCACTCTACTTAACTATAGAGCATTTAATTAAGCAAATCCAATTAATCATGTGAAAGTTAATGTGGGAAAAGGAAACAACTAATAAACTCCCAATGGCTCAGAAAAGCAAAGCATTTCAAACACGCAGACTTTAGAAGTTTCCTATGTGCCTCTAATTATGTCTTTATACAAATTCCTTTAGCCTTCTCCCAATTCTGAAGAGTCTAAGGTCAAATTCTTTTCTATAAATATATCTACAAAACTTTTTCTTCCCACACATAGGCAAGACACAAAAGATCGAGTGAGCTGGAACCCGTGGCCCCTTCCTCATGGGTTTTAAAACATCGGACACAAACTGCAACATATTTGGGCCACTGCAATTATCAAGCAAAACACCAAACCAGCAGAAGTCAAAGTCAACCCCAACAGCTGTGTTGAAAAAGATACACCAGCACTCACCTGAAGAGGAACAAAGATAAAAGCGAGTGACCCTATAAACTTTCAAGAAAGCAGCTTCCCTAACCTGCTTTTGATTTGTGTTCATATTAGCCCTGCAGGCTTAATTAAACCCAGTAGCCAACTGTGTGTCCACTTAAAAGTGCAATTAAAGAAGAATCCACAAAGGCCACTGGACCCTGAGGGCCTCCCACAGGAGGCCCCACTATGAGTAATTCACTAATTGCACCCTCTGTCCCCACTCTGAATGACGACTCTGCCATGCCCCCAGTCAAGATGCTTATTCTCCCCACTTAGGGCCAGCTCCAAAAACCTCAAGGCAGGAAGTGTGGGCCCAAAAGCCTGTTCTGCAGAGAACATACACTTTTAATTAAACAACAACAAATTAAAGGCTCATTGAAAAACACTGAGCAACGAATCCAAAACTGCACTAAGGTCCCTGTGTTACTACCACTAATTAAAAGGACTCTTGATTATAGATCCCTGGGTGTGATCTTGCCCCAGGACTTATTAAGGGCCACGATGGAGCCCACTCTGAGGAGCAGGCCAGCCAGTGTTGTATCCTCACGGAACATTGTGGTACCAGGAAGCGGTCCCGATCCAGACCCCAAGAGAGAGTTCTTAGACCTCGTGCAAGAAAGAATTCAAGGCGAGTCCATAAAGTGAAAGCAAGTTTATTAAAAGCAAAGAAAATAGAAGAATGGCTACTCTGCAGGCAGAGCAGTGGCAATGGCCTGGGCAGCATGCGGCGGGGTTGTTTAGAATTTTATGTGGGGTTTACATTGGGCAAGTCAGCCTTCTCCTCTAGCCATAGTCCAAGTTCAAAATATTGATTTCCTTCAGCCTACCTCAACAGACAATTCCTCAATAGATACTCCCTTTAAAAATGTCTTTCAGGATTTCAATGGACAGGGCCCATGACCGCAGTGAAGCCTGACTCTTGTCCTGACTTGTGTATGACTTCAGGAACTAAAGTCCAAGCACCTGCATTGACTCCTAGAAGTTCTAGAGAGAAACCTGACTGCACAAAGTCTTGGGTCAGGGCTGAATGAGGTGTGAGCCCCAGGAAAGCCCTTCTGCTCTTCCCACCTCCCAGCTTCATCCTGAAGATCCTCGCTGTGAATCCTTAAGGGCTTTCCTCTGCACCAAGACAAACCTCAGGGAGCTGGAAACTCTGCAGGTGGGCCTGGAAACACTGTTCAAAGTTAAATAACATTTGCAGGCGTAAGCTTTCAAGTGAATGAATCTTTGCGATTCTTACTTGCCAGCTTGCAGTTTCCTGAATGATTTCTTTTCGCAAGCTGGTGATAGAACCTAGGAATTCCATCACTGCTGGCAGACGGAAAGTAAATTTGGCTCCAGGCCTGACTTTCGGAGTCAGTGTGGAAAGCTGCAACAGCCAAGATGTGCTGCCTGGACGTGCTGAGATGCTCTCTCTATACGGGGCCCCTCCTTCCCAACTCTCACCTCCGCTCTCCCAACCCACCCATGACTGCTGCACAATAGACATTCAGTGTGACATTCTTAGGTGAAGAAAGCTTTAGAAAAAATACTAGTTTAAAGTATGCATTGTTAAAATATATATATATATAGGGGAGGAGTGGATCGGCAGAGTGGGAATACTTTCAACTCAACCACTGGGTTGGGTTCAGGTCTTTCCACTTGCTCAGCACCACCTTTGAGGTGTAAGCAGGCGAAGGAAGTGAGAGTGCTTCAATGGTGGAGAATAGGGGGTCCTTTAAGGGGGGCTTTAAGAGTCTCTTAAATCTTTAAGAGACTCCAGATTTTTCCCACCAGGAACCAGGACTGAAGAAGGGAGGGAATCTCTACCGCCGTGCAGCAAGCCAGGAGAGAGTTACCCCATGGGCAGATGCTGGCTCTTCCCAAGCTCGAGAGCACCATCCAATGTGACGCAGACGTCGGGATGTAACTGAATAGCCATACATGCCTGTCATACGCAGAACTGACTTAGATGTGGTCCCGTCTGTAGGCGCCAATATGAAATCACCCAGGAACAAGACTAGGAGAAAAAGGACATGTGCTCCTGCTCCCATCATAGTAGCAGCAGGCTGAATCCCACAGCAGAGCAGCCAGATGCTTAGAGATACCTGATAATATCAGATACAGGGCACAAAACCTGGTGCACCCACTTTGACACGGGTTTGGGGGAGGACGGCTTGGCTCAAAACTTTCTGGTGAACAAGGAGCATAATAATCAAAATTATTTTGGTTTAGCAGAGAAATTAACCAGAGGAGGACAATGATAAGGAGGGGGAAAAGGAAAATTCCTCTGATAGATGGGGGAAAGTCACTAAAGGGTATCTGAAGAGCAACCCTGTGCAAGAAGACAGGAGGCGGGGCACAGTGGCTGATGCCTGCACTTTGGGAGGCCAAGGTAGGTGGATCACTTGAGCTCAGGAGTCGGAGACCAGCCTGACCGACATGGTGAAACACTGTCTCTACTAAAAATACAAAAATTAGCTAGGCATGATGGTGCATGCTTGTAGTCTCAGCTACTTGGGAGGCTGAGGCAGAAGAATCACTCGAACCCAGGAGGCAGAGGTTATAGTGAGCCGAGATCGCACCACTGCACTCCAGCCTGGGCAACAGAGCAAGACTCCGTCTGAAAACAAAACAAAGAAACAAACAAACAAAAGACAGGAAACTGCAGTCCAGGATTCCCCTTTCCAGTTTAGATCATCCAGACACCGTGTCCTGGGCAAAGGCTCAATAATATCTGACAATGGACCCCTGCTCTGTAAAACACCATTTTTCTTTTATATTTACAGCCTGGAAATACTACACTTAAATACAATGTCTATCTTTAACTCCTAGGCTCAAGCTTCAATAAGGTTTCCCTTCACTGACACACTGGCAAAGATATTCTGATTTTAAACTTCAAAACAGTGACAGGAGGACAGGAGGTGCTGCAGACACCCTGCCAGGCTGTGAAGTGAACATTCCAGGCCCTTCCCTCGCTTCTCGCCTGCCAGAATAAAGTTAAAATCCCATACATCTTAGAGTGTCCAAAATCAATATTGGAGGCTAACATTTGGATGCTTTTCAGAAAAGAAAATGCTTAGAAAAAGTAAAAATCATTTTTTAAAAAATGGTCTAATACATTTTATCCACTTAGGATAATGTCTTCACATAATTCTGTACATAACACTATTAGCTGCTTTAATTATGATCAACTGAAGCTACCAGAACCACTACAAATCTATGATTAAAGGAGATTTTAAAACAAGAGAAAACTACCTTGCTTTCTTAATCCTTCTGTTTCAAAACTAAATATCTGCCCTGCTAACACAGACATTTTTGCAATCTTGTAACCAGCCAGTCTGTTTAACTGAATGGCTAATTAATTATCCTTGAAATCTAGAGAACATTAGCTTGTTGAAAATGAAAGAAAACAAAACCAAACCACAAAAAGTACCTACCTAAACAGTATTTTATCAACTAACCAAGACCATCCAAAGTGGTATGAAAGATGAAAATGTCACCCACCCCACTGCCATCTAATCAGCGGAAGGAAATATTAGTGCATCCTCATAAATAACTCTTTACTGCTGATGACGGGTAATAATTTAGGACTGGTAATACAAAAACATGGTCGTTCTGTAAATGTTACTCTTAATTTGCTTGTAAGCTAGGCTTCATGTTTGGGAAGAGGCAAGTTCAAAGTGAGCTGGTCAGAAATGACCCTGGCAAAAGGTAAATCAAGCTATTGCACTAGGACTTAAAACGCTGTTGATCTCTATTTTTGTGAACAAGTAACTAGAAAGACTGAAGAAATTAGGAGCTATGAAAATGCTTGCCTGAAGCATCACAGGACTGGATAAAAAAATACTCTATTACCAATGGAGAAATGCATATGAGTGCTAAAGGCCAGCTAGCCTGGACCACATCCCAAAAGCCATGCTGGGTGTATCTGGACCGTGGACCACCTGTGCCAGAGTAAACACTCCCACGGAAAGCCACTACGTGGAAACCAACTGGTGTGGGGAAAGCAAGGTGCCCACAAGATAACTGAGGAAGCCTGTGGCAGGAGGCAGAGAGGATTTTAACACACTAAACAGATGGAAGGTGCAGTAAACAAGGTGGGAGAGCTAAAGACACTCACTTCTACCCAGAGAAAACAGTGGAAGAGCAAGAAAATGAGAGGCAATTCGTATGTATCTCTACCCAAAACCTACATTCAGCTTTGCATTTTAACTGCAAAATGTGCCAAAGCACAATCAGAAGAGCTAGAAGCGATTATTTGATTCTTCTCTTTCTAAGGTTGGGGGGCGGGGGCGGAAACACTCACCTTTAAATACTCAGGCTCTGGGCATTTAAAAATCTGCATTCTGCCACTGGTTCTGGATGTCAGAAGTTACCTGCCTCTCCAGCTGAAGCGAAGGTCTAGCTAAGAGAGTATACAAGGACACAGAAGCAGGCATCGGGAGCTTCTCCCCCATCAAAGGACAGCAACCTCGTTTGTTGAACAGAATGATGCTAGGAGTCCCAGACTCTGCAGCTCTAACGAGACCACGATATTCTGTGTTGTCAAAGATGTTCCCCCTGAGCTATGCACATGAAATGATAAAAATGGGCAGAGGTATACTGTAAACAATGACTGGGAATTGGGGTACACCCAACATTCAGCATCAAGGCTGGCTGATGAGTTTAACTGATTTAATCTGGTTATATTGTCTCACCTGGAAACAGCCTAAATTTGCTTGTTTTCATAATAGAGATCACAGCTCAGATAGACTTCCCAGGAAGAAAGTGCCTCCGTATCACAGAAATGTGCTCATCCCAGCACCCACTAGCCCTGGCGCTAAGCTTTGTAAAAGTAATGGAAACACAGAATACATTTCCCAGTAGATGCAGCAGGACTTGTATTTAGGCCACTGGCAGTTTAATTTACTCTAATTTTAGGGATGATGTCCAGAATTTTCTTTTTTAAAACCAGTTTTATTGAGGTATATGTTACATGCCGTAAAATGTACTCATTGTAAGTGTACAATTTAATGATTTTTAGTACATGTACGGAGTTGTACGACAATCTCCACAATCCAGTTTCTTACCATTTCCATCAGGCCCAAAAGGCCTGGGCTGCCCATCTGCTGTCATGCCCAGTTCCCACTGCTAGCCCCAGGCAACCGCTAACCTGCCTGCCATCTTTATGGGTTTGCCTTTTCTGGGCATCTCTATAAATGGAAATACATGGTGTGTGGTCTTCAGTAATCGGCTTCCTTCACTTGGCGTAAGGTTTTGAGGTTCACACATATTGCAGCATATATCAAGAGTTCATTTGTTTTATAGCTGAATGGTAGCCCATTGTGGGAATAGGCCACATTTTGTTTACCCATTCTTCTGTTTCAACTTATTAAATCTATAAATCCAACTACATGACTAGGCTTATTAGCCTGATCTTGGAAATATAATAAAAGGCTGCCATATTTTAAAATATTCTAGGATGTCTAAAATCTCCGTAATGTGTAAACATACGTAATAAGGATCCAGTATGTTCCCTGGAATGTGTGTGCTTGGAGGGGAGGGTGCTGTTTTAAATAAGAACATCCCTGAATTTCAATTTTTCTATGTTTTAATACAGGTTAAGTATCCCTTACCCAAAATGCTTGGGACCAGAAGTATTTCAGATTTGGGATTTTTCTCAGATTTTGGAATATTTGCATTATATATATATCAGCATTTTTAGGGTCATGTTGGTGCTCAGGAAGTTTCAGATTTTGAAGTGTTGTGGAACTGCGATTTTTTGATTAGGAATATTCACTTTGTACACAGAAATTATATTTATGCTAATCTCCATGTCATGCAAGGTCATCAATTCATTTCACAAGCACTGACTTACTGTGCAAATCGTCGTGTATTAGGAAATAGGAAACATACAGTCCCTGTCCCACCCCTGCACCTGCCAGTTTACAAAGACATTTGTATTTCAAGACTGTGCTAATATATCAGTTTGGAGGCATTTGGAACATTTTTCTCCAAATAAAAAATATAAGTAGTTTTAGAGTTCATGGTGAGCCCCCAAAAGTCTTGTTTAAGCCTCAGTCCTTTCTGTCAGTAGACTCTATTGCCGTTGACACTATATACATAGTATCTAAGGGTATTTGTTGATTCAGCCACTCACCCAAGATGGCCCAAGAGCCTTCTGCATGCCAGGCACTGTTCTAGGCACCATTGACAACACAGCTAATGAACAGAACAGTCTCATGGTCTCCTAAGCTGACATTCTGTATCAGTGAAAGACTTTAATAAAGGCAGTGTGTGGAGTTGTGCAAAATGATATGGAGAGAATGCTGGGCGCGGTGGCTCACGCCTGTAATCCCAGCACTTTGGGAGGCCGAGGTGGGTGGATCACGAGTCCGGAGATCGAGACCATCCTGGCTAACATGGTGAAACCCCATCTCTACTAAAAAAAAAAAAAAAAAAAAAAAAAAAAACAATTAGCCAGGCATGGTGGCAGGCGCCTGTAGTCCCAGCTACTCGGGAGGCCGAGGCAGGAGAATGGCATGAACCCAGGAGATGGAGGTTGCAGTGAGCTGAGATCACGCCACTGCACTCCAGCCTGGGCGACAGAGCGAGACTCCGTCTCAAAAAAA